>NC_056727.1:893593463-893872038 GCF_019279795.1 Protopterus annectens | reverse complement strand
TATTTAAGAAGTACATCTAGGAATAATTTCTGCTTATAAACTTCAGCTTCGGCCGGCTAAGATCTAGCTGTATTCAACTGGTGTTATAAGAGAATTTAAGTACCTTCTATCTGGACATTTTCAAATAATACAGAATTTAAATTCAGTTATTGTGTTACATTGAATATTAACTGAACTGGAAGTTTTGACTCTGTCTTGTTAGTTAGTGCTTGCTAGATTTTATTGCTGTTAGTAATTGCAGGCGGGGGAAGTCTCATTCATTGATAGCCTGTTGCTACCTATTTAAGTGGTAAATTTAGGAATTTTTTCTGCTTAAAAACTTCAACTTTGGCCAGCAAAGATCTAGTTGTATTCAACTGGACGTGTAAGAGAATTTAAGAACCTTTTATCAGCACATTTTTCAAATAATAAGGCATTTAAATTGAGTTATTGTGTTACATTGAATATTAACTGAACTGGAAGTATTGACTCTGTTTTGTCAGTTTGTGCTTGCTATATTTTATTGCTGTTAGTATTTGCAGGTGGGGGAAGTCTCATTCATTGATAGCCTGTCACTGCCTGTTTAAGTGGTACATTTAGGAATATTTTCTGGTTAAAACCTTCAGCTTTGGCCAGCAAAGATCTAGTTGTATTCAACTTTTCAGCACATTTTTCAAATAATATGGCATTTAAATGGAGTTATTGTGTTACAGTGAATATTAACTGAACTGGAAGTTTTCACTCTGTTTTGTCAGTTAGTGCTTGCTAGATTTTATTACTGTTGGTAATTGCAGGCAGGGAAGGGCTCATTCATTGATAGCCTGTCACTACCTATTTAAGTGGTACATTTAGGAATATTTTCTGCTTAAAAACGTCAGCTTTGGCTGGCTAAGATCTGGCTGTATTCAACTGGATGTATAAGAGAATTTAAGTACCTTTTATCTGCACATTTTTCAAATAATATGGCATTTAAATTGAGTTATTGTGTTACACTGAATATTAACTGAACTGGAAGTATTGACTCTGTTTTGTCAGTTTGTGCTTGCTATATTTTATTGCTGTTAGTATTTGCAGGCGGGGGAAGTCTCATTCATTGATAGCTTGTCACTGCCTGTTTAAGTGATACATTTAGGAATATTTTCTGCTTAAAAACTTCAGCTTTGGCCAGCCAAGATCTAGTTGTATTCAACTGGATGTATAAAAGAATTTAAGTACCTTTTATCTGCACATTTTTCAAATAATATGGCATTTAAATTGAGTTATTGTGTTACACTGAATATTAACTGAACTGAAAGTTTTGACTCTGTTTTGTCAGTTAGTGCTTGCTAGATTTTACTGCTGTTAGTAATTGCAGGTGGGGAAAGTCTCATTCATTGATAGCCTGTCACTGCCTACTTAAGTGGTACATTTAGTAATATTTTCTGCTTAAAAACTTCAGCTTTGGCCATCCAAGATCTACCTGTATTTAACTAAATGTATATGGGAATTTAAGCACCTTTTATCTGCACATTTTTCAAATAATACGGCATTTAAATGGAGTTATTGTGTTACATTGAATATTAACTGAACTAGAAGTTTTGACTCTGTTTTGTCAGTAAGTGCTTGCTAGATTTTATTGCTGTTAGTAATTGCAGGCGGGGGAAGTCTCACTCATTGATAGCCTGTCACTGCCTATTTAAGTGGTACATTTAGGAATATTTTCTGCTTAAAAACTTCAGCTTTGGCCGGCTAAGATTTAGCCATATTCAGCTGGACGTATAAGAGAATTTAAGTACCTTTTATCTGCACATTTTTCAAATAATAAGGCATTTAAATTTAGTTATTGTGTTACATTGAATATTAACTGAACTGGAAGTTTTGACTCTGTTTTGTCAGTTAGTGCTTGCTAGATTTTATTGCTGTTAGTAATTGCAGGTGGGGGAAGTCTCATTCATTGATAGCCTGTCACTACCTATTTAAGTGGTACATTTAGGAATATTTTCTGCTTAAAAACGTCAACTTTGGCCGGCTAAGATCTAGCTGTATTCAACTGGACGTATAAGAGAATTTAAGTACCTTTTATCTCCACATTTTTCAAATAATACAGCATTTAAATTGAGTTATTGTGTTACATTGAATATTAACTGAACTGGAAATTTTGACTCTCTTTTGTCAGTTAGTGCTTGCTAGATTTTATTGCTGTTAGTAATTGCAGGTGTGGGAAGTCTCACTCCTTGATAGCCTGTCACTGCCTATTTAAGTGGTACATTTTGGAATATTTTCTGCTTAAAAACTTCAGCTTTGGCCGGCTAAGATTTAGCCGTATTCAGCTGGACGTATAAGAGAATTTAAGTACCTTTTATCTGCACATTTTTCAAATAATAAGGCATTTAAATTGAGTTATTGTGTTACATTGAATATTAACTGAACTGGAAGTTTTGACTCTGTTTTGTCAGTTAGTGCTTGCTAGATTTTATTGCTGTTAGTAATTGCAGGCGGGGGAAGTCTCATTCATTGATAGCCTGTCACTACCTATTTAAGTGGTACATTTAGGAATATTTTCTGCTTAAAAACTTCAGCTTTGGCCAGCGAAGATCTAGTTGTATTCAACTGGATGTATAAAAGAATTTAAGTACCTTTTATCTGCACATTTTTCAAATAATATGGCATTTAAATGGAGTTATTGTGTTACAGTGAATATTAACTGAACTGGAAGTTTTCACTCTGTTTTGTCAGTTAGTGCTTGCTAGATTTTATTGCTGTTAGTAATTGCAGGTGGGGGAAGTCTCATAGGTTCATAGGTTCATAGGTTCATACTAGGCTATCTGCCCAAGGGCATTTATAAGCCTAGCCCATAGTTATGTGGCTTTCGCCACCCCTTTAGTTTGAAGAAAACTATGCCTATTATTTTCTGTGCCTCTGTCAAGCAGTGACACTGAAGTAATCCCTGGGGTATATCTGCGATCTCCCATCCATTGGTCAAGATTCCTCTTGAACAAGGCCAGTGAGGTGCTCTGCCTCACATGTACCGGGATTTTGTTCCACAGCATAGGGAGTCTCTGGGTGATGAATCTGTCCCTCCAGCATGTTCTATTAATAACCGTGTCAAGGTTTAAGTCTCCCGCCCTTGTGATTCTGAGGGATCTAGATTTTTTTATGTGAAGCATATTCATCAAATCTGGGTTTGACATGGCCTTATATGTCAGGCACAGGTCACCTCTGAGCAAGCGGTATGCGACTGAATAGAGCTGGAGTTCTTTCAGTCGGGCAGCATAAGACATATTTTTGAGACCCTTTATCCTTTTGGTGAGGAACTTTTGGGGCCTTTCCAGCTGCTGCAGGTGTCGGGTCAGATACATTCCGAATGGGGCATTGTACTCAATCATAGGTCTAATGAGTGATGAGTACAGTGGGATGATGACCTCCCTAGATCTAGATGTGAATCCCTTCATGATCAGGTGGGCAATGTAGAAGGTTTTCCTAACTATTTTGGCAACATGAGTGTCAAACGAAAGGTTACTGTCAACCTGGGTCCCCAGATCCCTGATGACTTCTTCTGTGCTCAGTGGATTGCCACTTATATATGGTAGCTAGGGGTAACCTTGTTTTTCCCGAAGGGTATGACTATGCATTTCTTGGCGTTTAACTTTAGGCCATGGCTCTGGCACCAGTTATCCATTTCTGTGAGGCCCTTCTGAAGGATATCTGTGTCAGATGTGTTTTTGACTATGGCGCCCAGTTTGCAGTCATCTGCAAACTTTGTCAGCCATAACCCTCCTGTGTTTGCTTGTACTTCAGAAAAGTAGATGCCAAACAAGAGTGGTCCCAGGACTGAGCCCTGTGGGACAAAACTTGTGACAGGCTTTGAGTCTGACATGGCGCCAGCAACTCTGACCCTGTGGGTTCTGTCACTCAGCCAGTTTGCGACCCATCTTGTGATGTATGGGTTTACATTCAAGCTGATGAGTTTTTCAATGATACCTGAGTGGGGTATTGTGCCGAAGGCCTTTGCCAGGTCGAGGTAGGCTGTATGGACTGCCTTGCCCTCATCAATGGCCTTGGTGACTGTTTCGAAAAAGTCAACCAAGTTTAAAAGGCATGATCTGCCTTTGACAAAGCCAAACTGGGTTGGATCCAAAGTCTGCAAGTTCCCTATGTCTTTATTTATGAGTTCCATTATGATCCTCTCCATGGCTTTGCAGATAAGGCTTGTCAAGCTAATGGGATGGTAATTTCCAGGGTCGGTGGAGGCACCACCCTTGTGAAGTGGAACCACAGTCGCCCGTCGCCACTCCTTGGGCACGTATCCTGAGGTGAGGCTAAGATTAAACAGCTGTCCTAACTGCGGGTTTAATTCCTCATTGAGTTAAGTGGAGCACACAGCCGGGGACACCATCCGGTCCCATGGATGCTGTGTTTTTGCCTTGGAGAGAGCAGTTCTCACTTGGGCGTTGGAGATGTTTGGGGGCTACAATCCTCTGGTATAGATATCTCTCTCCTTTTGGGGGGGGGGGAGAAGTTTGCACTGAACCTGTCAGCCAGTATGTTCGCAATGTGTGTAGGTTCAGTAATCTTCACATCATTTTGAACTAATTCTGAGCATATCTGGGAGTTTCCTCCTAGGTTTCTAACATAGCTAAAGAAGGCCTTATGATTGTCTTTTGAGTCCTTGGCAATTTTTCTCTCAAAATTTGCCTTGGATGATTTAATGAGAGCTCTTAGTTTTTTACTTATAATGATCAAAGGTGTCTTACCTTTCAAGGATTTTGCTCTATCTTGTAGTAGCTTTCTCCTTTTGTTGTAGAGTTTGTTTATGGCTGGGGTCCACCAGACTGGACGCTTGCCTTTGGTACAAAGAGTCTTAGTTTTGTTTAAGATTGCCTAATCCATGCAGTCCTGTAGGTGCTGGTAGAAGGCATTTGTAAGTGATTCAGCGGTTTGAGTAATGTTTACCACTGGCTCAGGGGCCTTAAAGGAGACCACACTAGTTTTTAGAAATGTGAAGTCGGTTTTTGAGAAGTTTTTCACTGTGGTCTTTTTTATTTCAGGTGGGGGCGGGATGAGGACCTCCAGCGAAATTAGTTTATGATCTGATCTCACCAGTGAGGGATATACTTCTGGTGTTGAACATTGTGATCCCATGTTCGTGATGATGAGATCAAGTATGTTTTCTCCTCTTGTGGGGATGGTGACTAGTTGTTCCATGGCATTTGAGTTTATGAACTCCAGGAACCTTTGGGCTAGAGTGTTTGGGCTTGAGTAGTGTTCCCAGTCTATATTAGGGTAGTTGAAATCACCTAGTATGATGGTGTTTGGAGATACATTTATCCCCTCCAGTGTTTTCAGGAATGCCATGTGAGGTTCCTGAGTTTGAGAGGGTGGCCTGTAACATGCTACAAATTGCAGAGCAGTCTTGCCTATGATTAATTGCACCTGGATGGTCTCCGATGCATCGTGCATTGCCACCAACCTTGAGGTGTGTGTGTCCTTTATGAATATGGACACCCCCCCCTCCTTTCTTGATGTTGTCCGGATTTTGGGGCCGGAACGCATGATATGAGGTGAAACCTGATAGTGCTGGGGTGCTCTCAGGAGCCTTGAACCAGGTTTCTGTCACAGCACAGACATCGATGTTCTCCATACTGAGAACAGCCTCGAGTGCGTGCATCTTGAGGTTGAGACTTCTGGCATTGAGCAGCATTACCCTTAGTTTTTTTCCTTTTTTGTGTTCTAGGGTGGTAGGTTTAGAATTTGAGCCTTGCCTAAAAAAGGCACTATGGGAGTGGCAAGAGCCTTTGCCAATATCCGGAAGCCCAGGGGTGACAGGTGCAAGCCGTCCCTTGCGAAGCAGCGTGGCTTGTCCAGCATGTCATCCCAGGCAGACAGACATTGGATCCCCTTTGAATGACACCAAAATTTAAGCCAATTATTAAAGCTGATCATCTTATCACTGTATTGTGGCATCATTCTAGGTGAAGGTAGGATACTGCTCAAGGTCAGGGTCATACCTGCCTGGGCTACATAATCAGAGAGCTCCTCAATGTCTCTTTTCATGTAGTCCAAGGAGAGTGCGTCTCAGGTCGTTGACACCAGCATGGACAATGACTGAGTCGTACTTGTACCTGCTGTTGAGAGACCTGAGTGCTTGTGTTATGTGGCAGATTCTAGCGCCCGACAGGCAGCTTACTGTGACCTTCTCCTTACTCAGTCTGGTGAGCGGGACGTCAGTGTGCCTGACTATGGAGTCACCAATGATGAGTGTGTCTGGCATTGTGTTTGGCCTTAAGGGCTGTGACTGTTTGACACTCTGACTGTGTGGTCTATGTGTTGCATGTGTTGGGTCCTGAGGTGGTAGTTGTTTGGGTGTCTGCTTTGGAGGCCTCTGCTGTTTTGGTAGATTTTTGGTCAGAGCCTCCGTGTATGTCTTTGTGTGATTATGTGTATGATTTGAAGTTGTGATGGTACTATGTGTGACTGGGTATGTAGTGTGTGTGGTTACCTTCTCCTCCTGTCTGGTCTTGCCAGTCCTATGTTGAGAGAGCTCAGCCTCCAGTTTGGCCGTATAGTTGCATCTCTCACATGTATTTGTGTTTTGTGGGAGAAGGAGAGGATTGTCTGTGTACATGAGGCAATTGTAACATTGCCTCAATATTCCCAGGTTCACCAATTGAGCAAGCGAGGACACTAGCAACTGATCCCTCGACATGCTAGAAGTAATAGATAAAAAAAACTTACAAAAGACTCCGGGAGATGTGGGTTCTAGGCTGGTGGGGTACTATCTATAATAATAGTGCTTTATCAAGGTGCAAGTACTATAGGAGCAAGTGCTAGGCTTTACAGATAGAGAATAGTCTACTTGGGAATCAAGTAGAGATGAAGTTTTTAGTTATAGGATACGCTGGTTAGATCGGCAGTACAGTTCGAGGAAGGTAGTTTTAAGGGAAAATTTGAAGAGTGGAATTTAGGTAGCCCGAATAGTTTAACCTTGTTTAACTGCCACTGCTCTTGTGTGCAACAGTGGCAACTCAGCTAAATTAAGCTAAATCGAGCTAAAGCGCTATGTGCTTTATAGCAGGGGCTGGAAAAAACAGGAAATTACCCAAAATGGCCCATAAATTACTAGTTGCTGTCTCTAACCACTCCTCTGAGGACAAACAAGCAGCTCAGTACTCCCCACTCCCACTGGTGAGTAAAGAAACTACCTCTGGCCACACAAGAAAATGGAGGAACACAGGAACCAAATACAAAGCCCAGGGATCAGCAAAATCTGATCACTGGAACAGCTAGCTAGGAAAGTTTAGGAAAGGAGAAGTATTTTTTTGGGGTTTTTTTTTTAGTTTTTTTTGCAAACAGACAGAAAAAATACAGTAAATGCTTTGGTATTCGACTAAATTGCTATCAAAGGCTGGTACACTTGAGTGTATTAGCCTGTTTGTTACTTTTAAGCAAAACTTTAGCCAACAAGTGCAATCAACAATTTAAGCACAGAAAAACAGGAAAATCAGGTAATAAAACAGTAATATAGGCACAAGCACTAGTTGAAAAGCTCAAAAGATCGAAAAATGCAAAATAAAATGTTTAAAAAATACTTATAATCAAGAAAGTTGCTTTTTCTGCTCTCTGCTGGCTTAGGAACTCTGCAGGGGACCACGAGGAGCTATGCCAAGTTCTCTAATGCCAGAAAAAGCCCGCCAAAGTGTGCTTTATAGCAGGGGGCTGGAAAAAACAGGAAATGACCCAAAATGGCCAACGAATTACTAGTTGCTGTCTCTAACCACTCCTCTGAGGACAAACAAGCAGCTCAGTACTCCCCACTCCCACTGGTGAGTAAAGAAACTACCTCTGGCCACACAAGAAAATGGAGGAACACAGGAACCAAATACAAAGCCCAGGGATCAGCAAAATCTGATCACTGGAACAACTAGCTAGGAAAGTTAAGGAAAGGAGAAGTATTTTTTGGGTTTTTTTTTTAGTTTTTTTGCAAACAGACAGAAAAAATACAGTAAATGCTTTGGTATTCGACTAAATTGCTATCAAAGGCTGGTACACTTGAGTGTATTAGCCTGTTTGTTACTTTTAAGCAAAACTTTAGCCAACAAGTGCAATCAACAATTTAAGCACAGAAAAACAGGAAAATCAGGTAATAAAACAGTAATATAGGCACAAACAGTAGTCGAAAAGCTCAAAAGATCGAAAAATGCAAAATAAAATGTTTAAAAAATACTTATAATCAAGAAAGTTGCTTTTTCTGCTCTCTGCTGGCTTAGGAACTCTGCAGGGGACCACGAGGAGCTATGCCAAGTTCTCTAATGCCAGAAAAAGCCCACCAAAGCGTGCTTTCTAGCAGGGGGCTGGAAAAAACAGGAAATGAACCAAAATGGCCAACGAATTACTAGTTGCTGTCTCTAACCACTCCTCTCAGGACAAACAAGCAGCTCAGTACTTTCCACTCCCACTGGTGAGTAAAGAAACTACCTCTGGCCACACAAGAAAATGGAGGAACACAGGAACCAAATACAAAGCCCAGGGATCAGCAAAATCTGATCACTGGAACAACTAGCTAGGAAAGTTTAGGAAAGGAGAAGTATTTTTTTGGGGTTTTTTTAGTTTTTTTGCAAACAGACAGAAAAAATACAGTAAATGCTTTGGTATTCAACTAAATTGCTATCAAAGGCTGGTACACTTGAGTGTATTAGCCTGTTTGTTACTTTTAAGCAAAACTTTAGCCAACAAGTGCAATCAACAATTTAAGCACAGAAAAACAGGAAAATCAGGTAATAAAACAGTAATATAGGCACAAACAGTAGTCGAAAAGCTCAAAAGATCGAAAAATGCAAAATAAAATGTTTAAAAATACTTATAATCAAAAAAGTTGCTTTTTCTGCTCTCTGCTGGCTTAGGAACTCTGCAGGGGACCACGAGGAGCTATGCCAAGTTCTCTAATGCCAGAAAAAGCCATAAGCGTGCTTTATAGCAGGGGGCTGGAAAAAACAGGAAATGACCCAAAATGGCCAATGAATTACTAGTTGCTGTCTCTAACCACTCCTCTGAGGACAAACAAGCAGCTCAGTACTCCCCACTCCCACTGGTGAGTAAAGAAACTACCTCTGGCCACACAAGAAAATGGAGGAACACAGGAACCAAATACAAAGCCCAGG
Organism: Protopterus annectens; assembly: GCF_019279795.1. Taxonomy (NCBI): domain Eukaryota; kingdom Metazoa; phylum Chordata; order Ceratodontiformes; family Protopteridae; genus Protopterus; species Protopterus annectens. The sequence continues at coordinate 893,862,922 of NC_056727.1, read as the reverse complement.
GATCAGCAAAATCGGATCACTGGAACAGCTAGTTAGGATAGTTTAGGAAAGGAGAAGTATTTTTTGGGGGGGTTTTTTTAGTTTTTTTGCAAACAGACAGAAAAAATACAGTAAATGCTTTGGTATTCGACTAAATTGCTATCAAAGGCTGGTACACTTGAGTGTATTAGCCTGTTTGTTACTTTTAAGCAAAACTTTAGCCAACAAGTGCAATCAACAATTTAAGCACAGAAAAACAGGAAAATCAGGTAATAAAACAGTAATATAGGCACAAACAGTAGTCGAAAAGCTCAAAAGATCGAAAAATGCAAAATAAAATGTTTAAAAAATACTTATAATCAAGAAAGTTGCTTTTTCTGCTCTCTGCTGGCTTAGGAACTCTGCAGGGGACCACGAGGAGCTATGCCAAGTTCTCTAATCATTCATTGATAGCCTGTCACTGCTTATTTAAGAAGTACATCTAGGAATAATTTCTGCTTATAAACTTCAGCTTCGGCCGGCTAAGATCTAGCTGTATTCAACTGGTGGCATAAGAGAATTAAAGTACCTTCTATCTGGACATTTTCAAATAATACAGAATTTAAATTTAGTTATTGTGTCACATTGAATATTAACTGAACTGGAAGTTTTGACTCTGTCTTGTTAGGTAGTGCTTGCTAGATTTTATTGCTGTTAGTAATTGCAGGCGGGGGAAGTCTCATTCATTGATAGCCTGTCGCTACCTATTTAAGTGGTAAATTTTGGAATTTTTTCTGCTTAAAAACTTCAACTTTGGCTGGCTAAGATCTAGCTGTATTCAACTGGATGTATAAGAGAATTTAAGAACCTTTTATCAGCACATTTTTCAAATAATATGGCATTTTAATTGAGTTATTGTGTTACATTGAATATTAACTGAACTGGAAGTTTTGGCTCTGTTTTGTCAGTTAGTGCTTGCTAGATTTTATTGCCGTTAGTAATTGCAGGCGGGTGAAGTTTCATTCATTGATAGCCTGTCACTGCCTATTTAAGTGGTACATTTAGGAATATTTTCTGCGTAAAAACTTCAGCTTTGGCAGGCAAAGATCTAGCTGTATTCAGCTGGACGTATAAGGGAATTTAAGTACCTTTTATCTGCACATTTTTCAAATAATACGGCATTTAAATGGAGTTATTGTGTTACATTGAATATTAACTGAACTGGAAGTTTTGACTCTGTTTTGTCAGTTAGTGCTTGCTAGATTTTATTGCTGTTAGTAATTGCAGGCGGGGAAGTCTCACTCATTGATAGCCTGTCACTGCCTATTTAAGTGGTACATTTAGGAATATTTTCTGCTTAAAAACTTCAGCTTTGGCCGGCTAAGATTTAGCCGTATTCAGCTGGACGTATAAGAGAATTTAAGTACCTTTTATCTGCACATTTTTCAAATAATAAGGCATTTAAATTGAGTTATTGTGTTACATTGAATATTAACTGAACTGGAAGTTTTGACTCTGTTTTGTCAGTTTGTGCTTGCTATATTTTATTGCTGTTAGTATTTGCAGGTGGGGGAAGTCTCATTCATTGATAGCCTGTCACTGCCTGTTTAAGTGGTACATTTAGGAATATTTTCTGCTTAAAAACTTCAGCTTTGGCCAGCAAAGATCTAGTTGTATTCAACTGGATGTATAAAAGAATTTAAGTACCTTTTATCTGCACATTTTTCAAATAATATGGCATTTAAATGGAGTTATTGTGTTACAGTGAATATTAACTGAACTGGAAGTTTTCACTCTGTTTTGTCAGTTAGTGCTTGCTAGATTTTATTGCTGTTAGTAATTGCAGGCGGGGAGGGCTCATTCATTGATAGCCTGTCACTACCTATTTAAGTGGTACATTTAGGAATATTTTCTGCTTAAAAATGTCAGCTTTGGCCCACTAAGATCTTGCTGTATTCAACTGGATGTATAAGAGAATTTAAGTAGCTTTTATCTGCACATTTTTCAAATAATATGGCATTTAAATTTAGTTATTGTGTTACATTGAATATTAACTGAACTGGAAGTTTTGACTCTGTTTTGTCAGTTAGTGCTTGCTAGATTTTTTTGCTGTTAGTAATTGCAGGCGGGGGAAGTCTCATTCATTGATAGACTGTCACTGCCTATTTAATTGGTACATTTAGGAAAATTTGAATAATTTCTGCGTAAAAACTTCAGCTTTGGCTGGCTAAGATCTAGCTGTATTCAACTGGATGTATAAGAGAATTTAAGTACCTTTTATCTGCACCTTTTTCAAATAATACGGCATTTAAATTGAGTTATTGTGTTACATTGAATATTAACTGAACTGGAAGTTTTGACTATGTTTTGTCAGTTAGTGCTTGCTAGATTTTACTGCTGTTAGTAATTGCAGGTTGGGAAAGTCTCATTCATTGATAGCCTGTCACTGCCTACTTAAGTGGTACAGTTAGGAATATTTTTTGCTTAAAAACTTCAGCTTTGGCCATCCAAGATCTAGCTGTATTCAACTGGATGTATAAGGGAATTTAAGTACTTTTATCTGCACATTTTTCAAATAATACAGCATTTAAATGGAGTTATTGTGTTACATTGAATATTAACTGAACTAAAAGTTTTGACTCTGTTTTGTCAGTAAGTGCTTTCTAGATTTTATTGCTTTTAGTAATTGCAGGTGGGGGAAGTCTCACTCATTGATAGCCTGTCACTGCCTATTTAAGTAGTACATTTAGGAATATTTTCTGCTTAAAAACATCAGCTTTGGCCGGCTAAGATTTAGCCGTATTCAGCTGGATGTATAAGACAATTTAAGTACCTTTAATCGGCACATTTTTCAAATAATAAGGCATTTAAATTGAGTTATTGTGTTACATTGAATATTAACTGAAATGGAAGTTTTGACTCTGTTTTGTCAGTTAGTGCTTTCTAGATTTTATTGCTGTTAGTATTTGCAGGCGGGGGAAGTCTCATTCATTGATAGCTTGTCACTGCCTGTTTAAGTGATACATTTAGGAATATTTTCTGCTTAAAAACTTCAGCTTTGGCCAGCCAAGATCTAGTTGTATTCAACTGGATGTATAAAAGAATTTAAGTACCCGTTATTTGCACATTTTTCAAATAATATGGCATTTAAATTGAGTTATTGCATTACAGTGAATATTAACTGAACTGGAAGTTTTGTCTCTGTTTTGTCATTTTAGTGCTTGCAAGATTTTATTGCTGTTAGTAATTGCAGGTGGGGAAAGTTTCATTGATTGATTGCCTGTCACTCCCTATTTAAGTGGTACATTTAGGAATATTTTCTGCTTATAAACTTCAGCTTTGGCCGGCTAACATCTAGCTGTATTCAACTGGACGTATAAGAGAATTTGCGTACCTTTTATCTGCACATTTGCAAATAATACAGGATTTAAATTGAGTTATTGTGTTATATTGAATATTAACTGAACTGGAAGTTTTGACTCTGTTTTGTCAGTTAGTGCTTGCTAGATTTTATTGCTGTTAGTAATTGCAGGCGGGGGAAGTCTCTTTCATTGATAGCATGTCGCTACCTATTTAAGTGGTACATTTAGGAATATTTTCTGCTTCAAAACTTCAACTTCGGATGGCTAAGCTCTAGCTGTATTCAACTGGATGTATAAGAGAATTTAAGTGCCTTTTATCTGAACATTTTTCAAATAATATGGCACTTAAATTGAGTTATTGTGTTACATTGAATATTAACTGAACTGGAAGTTTTGACTCTGTTTTGTCAGTTAGTGCTTTCTAGATTTTATTGCTGTTAGTAATTGCAGGCAGGGGAAGTCTCATTCATTGATAGCCTGTCACTGCCTATTTAAGTGGTATATTTAGGAATATTTTCTGCTTAAAAACTTCAGCTGTTGCCTGCTAAGATCTAGCTGTATTCAACTGGACGTATAAGAGAATTTAAGTACCTTTTATCTGCACATTTGTCAAATAATATCACATTTAAATTGAGTTATTGTGTTACATTGAATATTAACTGAACTGGAAGTATTGACTCTGTTTTGTCAGTTTGTGCTTGCTATATTTTATTGCTGTTAGTATTTGCAGGTGGGGGAAGTCTCATAGGTTCATAGGTTCATAGGTTCATACTAGGCTATCTGCCCGAGGGCATTTATAAGCCTAGCCCATTGTTTTGTGGCTTACGCCACCCCTTTAGTATGGGGAACTATACCCATTATTTTGCTGTGCCTCTGTCGAGCAGTGACACTGAGGTAATTCCTGGGGTATATCTGCGATCTCCCATCCATTGGTCAAGATTTCTCTTGAACAAGGCCAGCAGTGCTCTGCCTCACATGTACGGGATTTTGTTCCACAGCATAGGGAGTCTTTGGGTGATGAATCTATCTCTCCAGCACGTCCTATTAATAGCCGTGTCGAGGTTTAAGTCTCCGCCCTTGTGGCTCTGATGGATCTAGATTTTTGAGGTGAAGCATATTCATCAAATCTGGGTTTGACATGGCCTTGTATGTTAGGCAAAGGTCACCTCTGAGCAAGCGGTGCGACTGAATAGAGCTGGAGTTCTTTCAGTCGGGCAGCATAGGACAGATTTTTGAGACCCTTTATCCTTTTGGTGAGGAACTTTTGTGGCCTCTCCAGCTGCTGCAAGTGTCGGGTCAGATACATTCCGAATGGGGCATTGTACTCAATCATTGGTCTGATGAGTGATGAGTAAAGGGAGACTATGACCTCCTTGATCTAGATGAGAATCCCTTCATGATAAGGTGGGCAATGTAGAAGGACTTCCTAACTACTTTAGCTACATGGGTGTCGAATGACAGACTACTATCAACCTGGGTCCCCAGGTCCCTGATAACTTCTTCTGTGCTCAGTGGATTGCCACCTATTTGGTAGCTAGGGGTAACCTTGTTTTTCAAGGGTATGACTATGCATTTTTGGCATTTAACTTTAGGCCGTGGCTCTGGCACCAGTTATCCGTTTCTGTGAGACCCTTCTGAAGGATATCTGTGTCAGATGTGTTTTCTACTATGGCGCCCAGTTTGCAGTCATCTGCAAACTTTGTCAGCCATAACCCTCCTGTGTTTGCTTGTACTTCAGAAAAGTAGATGCCAAACAAGAGTGGGCCAGGACTGAGCCCTGTGGGACACCACTTGTGACAGGCTTTGAGTCTGACATGGCGCCAGCAACTCTGACCCTGTGGGTTCTGTCACTCAGCCAGTTTGCAACCCATCTTGTGATGTATGGGTTAACATTTAAGCTGATGAGTTTTTCAATGATACCAGTGGGGTATTGTATCAAGGCCTTAGCCAGATCGAGGTAGGCTGTATGGACTGCCTTTCCCTCATCAATGGCTTTGGTGACTGTTTCGAAAAAGTCAACCAAGTTTAAAAGGCATGATCTGCCTTTGACAAAGCCAAACTGGGTTGGATCAAAGTCTGCAAATTCCCTATGTCTTTATTTATGAGGTCCATTATGATCCTCTCCATGGCTTTGCAGATAAGGCTTGTCAAGCTAATGGGCGGTAATTTCCAGGGTCGGTGGAGGCACCGCCTTTGTGAAGTGGGACCACAGTTGCAGTGCGCCACTCCCTGGTACGTATCCAGAGGTAAGACTTTGATTAAACAGCTGTCCTAGCTGTGGGTTTAATTCCTCATTGAGTTCGTGGAGCACACAGCTGGGGACACCATCGGGTCCCATGGATGCTGTGTTTTTGCTTTGGAGAGAGCAGTTCTCACTTGAAGCTGGAGATGTTTGGGGGCTGCACTCATTTGGTATAGATATCTCTCCTTTTGGGGGAGAAGTTTGCACTGAACCTGTCAGCCAGTATGTTGGCAATGTCTGTAGGATCAGTAATCTTCACATCATTTTGAACTAGTTCTGAGCATATCTGGGAGTTTCCTCCTAGGTTTCTAACATAGCTAAAGAAGGCCTTATGATTGTCTTTTGAGTCTTTAGCTATTTTTCTCTCGAAATTTGCTTTGGATGATTTTATGAGAGCTCTTAGTTTTTACTTATAGTGATCAAGGGTGTCTTACCTTTTAAGGATTTTGCTCTATCTTGTAGTAGCTTCCTCCTTTTGTTGTAGAGTTTGTTTATGGCTGGGGTCCACCAGACTGGACGCTTGCCTTTGGTACAAAGAGTCTTTGTTTTGCTTGGGATTGCCTTATCCATGCAGTCCTGCAGGTGCTGGTAGAAGGCGTTTGTAAGTGATTCAGCGCTTGAGTATTGTTTTCCGGCTCGGGGGCCTGAAAGGAGACCACACCAGTCTTTAGCAGTGTGAAGTCGGCTTTTGAGAAGTTCTTTACTGTGGTCTTTTTATTTCAGGTGGGGTGGGATGAGGACCTCCAGCGAGATTAGTTTGTGATCTGATCTCACCAGTGAGGGTATACTTCGGTGTTGAACATTGTGCTCCCATGTTCGTGATGATGAGATCAAGTATGTTATCTCCTCTTGTGGGGATGGTGACTAGTTGTTCCATGGCATTTGAGTTTATGAATTACAGGAACTTTTGGGCTAGGGTGTTTGGGCTTGAGTAGTGTTCCCAGTCTATATTAGGGTAATTGAAGTCACCTAGTATGATGGTGTTTGGTGATACATTTATCCCTCTAGTGTTTTCAGGAAGGCCATGTGAGTTTCCTGAGTTTGTGAGGTGGCCTGTAACATGCTACAATTTGCAGAGCAGTCTTGCCTATGGTTAATTGCACCTGGATGGTCTCCGATGCATGTGCGTTACCAGTCTTGAGGTGTGGGTGTCCTTGATGAATATGGATACCCCCTCCTTTCTTGGTATTGTCCGGATTTTGGGGCGGAGCATGATATGAGGTAAAACCTGATAGCGCTGGGGTGCTCTCAGGAGCCTTGAACCAGGTTTCTGTCACAGCACAGACATCGATGTTCTCCATACTGAGAAGGGCCTCGAGTGCGTGCATTTTGAGATTTAGACTTCTGGCCATATTATTTGAAAAATGTGCAGATAAAAGCTACTTAAATTCTCTTATACATCCAGTTGAATACAGCTAGATCTTAGCTGGCCAAAGCTGATGTTTTTAAGAGGAAAATATTCCTAAATGTACCACTAAAACATTTAGTAATATTTTCTGCTTAAAAACTTCAGCTTTGGCCGGCTATGATTTAGCCGTATTCAGCTGGACGTATAAGAGAATTTAAGTACCTTTTATCGGCACATTTTTCAAATAATAAGGCATTTAAATTGAGTTATTGTGTTACATTGAATATTAACTGAACTGGAAGTTTTGACTCTGTTTTTTTCAGTTAGTGCTTGCTAGATTTTATTGCTGTTAGTAATTGCAGGCGGGGGAAGTCTCATTCAGTGATAGCCTGTCACTACCTATTTAAGTGGTACATTTAGGAATATTTTCTGCTTAAAAACGTCAGCTTTGGCGGGCTACGATCTGGCTGTATTCAACTGGACTTATAAGAAAATTTAAGTACCTTTTATCTGCACATTTTTCAAATAGTACAGCATTTAAATTGAGTTATTGTGTTACATTGAATATTAACTGAACTGGAAGTTTTGACTCTGTTTTGTCAGTTAGTGCTTGATAGATTTTATTGCTGTTAGTATTTGCAGGTGGGGAAGTCTCATTCATTGATAGCCTGTCACTACCTATTTAAGTGGTACATTTAGGAATATTTTCTGCTTAAAAACTTCAGCTTTGGCCTGCTAAGATCTAGCTGTATTCAACTGGATGTATAAGAGAATTTAAGTACATTTTATCTGCACATTTTTTAAATAATATGGCATTTAAATTGAGTTATTGTGTTACACTGAATATTAACTGAACTGGAAGTATTGACTCTGTTTTGTCAGTTTGTGCTTGCTATATTTTATTGCTGTTAGTATTTGCAGGTGGGGGAAGTCTCATTCTTTGATAGCTTGTCACTGCCTGTTTAAGTGATACATTTAGGAATATTTTCTGCTTAAAAACTTCAGCTTTGGCCAGCCAAGATCTAGTTGTATTCAACTGGATGTATAAAAGAATTTAAGTACCTTTTATCTGCACATTTTTCAAATAATATGGCATTTAAATGGAGTTATTGTGTTACATTGAATATTAACTGAACTGGAAGTTTTGACTCTGTTTTGTCAGTTAGTGCTTGATAGATTTTATTGCTGTTAGTAACTGCAGGCGGGGGATGTCTCATTCATTGATAGCCTGTCACTACCTATTTACGTGACACATTTAGGAATATTTTCTGCTTATAAACTTCAGCTTTAGCCTGCTAAGATCTAGATGTTTTCAACTGGACATATAAGAGAATTTACGTAACTTTTATCTGCACATTTGCAAATCATACAGCATTTAAATTGAGTTACTGTGTTACATTGAATATTAACTGAATTGGAAGTTTTGACTCTGTTTAGTCAGTTAGTGCTTGCTAGATTGTATTGCTGTTAGTAATTGCAGGCAGGGGAAGTCTCATTCATTGATAGCATGTTGCTACCTATTTAAGTGGTACATTTAGGAATATTTTCTGCTTAAAAACTTCAACTTCAGCCGGCTAAGCTCTAGCTGTATTTAACTGGACGTATAAAGAATTTAAGTACCTTTTATCTGCACATTTTTCAAATAATATGGCATTTAAATTGAGTTATTGTGCTACATTGAATATTAACTGAACTGGAAGTTTTCACTCTGTTTTGTCAGTTTGTGCTTGTTAGATTTTATTGCTGTTAGTAATTGCAGGCGGGGGAAGTCTTATTCATTGATAGCCTGTCACTGCCTATTTAAGTGGTACATTAAGGATATTTTCTTATAAAAACTTCAGCCTTGGCCAGCTAAGATCCAGCTGTAGTCAGTTGGACGTATAAGAAAATTTAAGTACCTTTTATCTGCACATTTTTCAAATAATACAGCATTTAAATTGAGTTATTGTGTTACATTGAATATTAACTGAACTGGAAGTTTTGACTCTGTTTTGTCAGTTAGTTCCCTTCCCACCTCCCTGTTTTTATTTTGGTGTTAATCTTGGTGGCTTTGAAACCGCCTGCCCCTCTTGTAAGTTTGTGTTTGGATACTCCTTCTGGGCCCATCTCATTTGCTCACTCAACTGAGTGCAGTGAGATTATATTCTCATTTCAGGCACACCTATTATGTACAAAGAGAGCATCTGGTAAAGAAAAAAAAACATTTTTTAAGCTTGTTTCCTGCCTTTCCTGCAAGTGGTCTAGACTATTTGTAGGCTTCTGAGCCCCCAAGCTTTTCTGTTTTGGAGGGAAGCCTTTTAGCTTAATTTTGTTTATTAGACCTAGCCAGTTTTCTAGTTTCAGCACTCAAATCTGTTTCTTTGAACTCAGCACTTGTTCAGAACTCGTAAGCACTAAATAAGTTGCAAATTACTACAGCACTCAACTTTTCACACTTGTCTAGAGGAAAGCAGTTTTTATTACTTCATAAATAAGCACCTATCCAGGCATGTCTAAGGGTCAGCTCCCAGTGATTTCTCCTGTCTACCTGATGAATCTGGGCATCTTGGGGCAATGCAGCAATTGCCTCATGTATGCAGACAACCCTCTCCTCCTACCACCCAACACTACAACTTGTGAGAGATGCACTTATATTGCCAAACTGGAAGCAAAGCTCTCTTCACCCAAGACTGGACTAGACAGTCAATAGGAGAAGGTAAACACTTGCACCACACCATACTCATCACATAGTCCCTCAAATCCTACACCACCAAAACACACACATAGAAACACAAAACACACACCTACATTCGAGTAGGCTCTCAATAAAAACTTGCCCAAGCATCAGGGACCTCCAAATCAGAAACGCAAGCAAATTCCACCCCCCCAGCACAACACAAATGACACACAGCCCACAAACTCAGTGTGCCACTCAACCACAGACCATAAGGCATAATAACATACCCAACACTCTAGTCATAGGTGACTATAGTCAGGCACAGTGATGTTCCACTCACCAGGCTAAACAAGGAGAAATTACTGTCCGCTGTCTGTCAGGTGCCATTATCCACAACATAACGCACGCACTCAGGTCACTCCACAACAATTACAAATATGACACTGTCATTGTCCATGTTGGTGGGAATGACCTGAAAAGTGCCTCCCTGGGCTACATGAAAAGAGACACGGCAGAGCTCTCCGATCTTGTAGCCCAGGCAGGTATGACCCTGGGTCTGAGTAGCATCCTGCAATCACCCAGAATGATGCCACAGTACAAGGACAAAATAATTGACTTCAACAATTGGCTAAGCTTCTTGTGTCATTTTAAGGGGATCCAGTATTTGTCTGCCTGGGATGACATGATCAACAGACCACGATACTTTGCCAGAGATGGCTTGCACCTGTCGCCCGTGGGATTATGGATACTGGCTAAGGCTCTTGCCACCCATATAGTGCCTTTTTTAGGCAAGGTTCAAATGACAAATTCGCCACTGTAACAGGCACAAGCAAGCAAAATCTGAGGGTAATGCTACTCAATGCCAGAAGTCTATACCTCAAAATGCACTCACTCGAGGCACTTCTTAAAATGGAGAACATCGACATCTGTGCAGTGACAGAGACCTGGTTCAAAGCTCCAGACAGCACCCCTGCATTACCAGGCTATAATTCATACCACACCTTTCAGCCACCTAACACAGAATGAAGCACTAAAGGTGGAGGCGTGTCCATATCCATTAAGGATATCCACACCTCCAGGCTAGTTGAACAGCATAATGCATCCGAGATTATCCAAGTGCAACTAACTCTGGGCAAGACCGCAATCCAAATTGTAGCTTGCTACAGACCCCCCACCATGCCCCAGGATTCCCACTCCTCATTTCTTGATACACTGGAAAGTATTAGGGTACAACCTAGCACCCTAATAATGGGTGATTTCAACTACCCCACCATTAACTGGGAAAACTACTCATGTACCAACTCTTTTGCTCAACGTTTTTTGGAATTCATAAATTCCAATGCCTTGGATCAAATTATTCACACCCCCACCAGCTGCAGTAATATCCTAGACCTGGTCATTACCAACATGGGCAACCAGTGTTCCACACCAGAGGTCAATTCCTCATTGGTCAGATCCAACCACAAGCTAATCACCCTAGACATCCACATCCCACACCCACCCCTAATTAGGGAAACCACAGTAAAAAACATCTCCAAAGCCAGCTTCACACTTCTTAAGACAGAAGTGGCAAACTTCATGACTTCCATGCAGACGGACAATAGAGTTACAACTGCTGAATCCTTCACAAATGCACTTTATAAGCACTTACACTAGTACATGGATCATGCTATCCCTAATAGAACCAAGATGCTATCCTGCAAAAAAATGAAGCCGATCTGGTGGTCTTCTGCCATAAGGAAACTCTACAACAGAAGAAAGAAACTGTTGCAAAAAAGAGTAAAATCCCATGATTAGAGAAACTCCCTGGTCAGCTTCAGTAAGAAGCTGAGATCCCTCATAAAATCCTCCAAAGCTAGTTATGAAAACAAAATTGCCACTGACTCTAAAGACAACCACAAAGCATTCTATAGCTATGTTAAGAATCTCAATGGCAACACACAGATCTGCTCTGAGTTACAGCACAATGGCACTAAATATACAGAACCAACTGATATTGCCAACATCCTGGCAGATAGGTTCAGTGCTAACTTTACCCCCCTCTCACCCCCTAGAGGGCCCATCTCTATACCTGAAGAATGCAAAGTTCCTGTAATCATGGCTGCACAGGTAAAAAACACACACTCCAAAGCCAAGAACACAACATCAATGGGAACTGACAATATCCCAGGCTGTGTTCTACACGAACTACAGAATGAACTAGCACCCTACGTAAGTACCATGTTTAGTCATAGTCTCACCTCAGGCTTTGTGCCCACTGAATGGCGCACTGCAACAGTTATCCCACTCCACAAAGGGGGAGCCATGATGGACCCTGGGAACTACCGCCCCATTAGCCTGACAAGCCTGGTCTGCAAGGCCATGGAACATATCATCATGGAACTCATAAACAAAGACATTGGTAATCTCCACACTCTGTAAAATGCAGATCATGTCTCCTAAACCTGATTGACTTCTTTAAAGCAGTCACCAAAGCCATAGATGAGGGTAAGGTAGTTCACACAGCTTATCTAGAACTCGCCAAGGCTTTCGACACCATCCCCCACTCTGGAATAATAGATAAGCTCACTAAACTAGGTATAAATCCCTATGTCACAAGATGGGTTGCCAACTGGCTCATGGACAGTACCCACACTGTGAAAGTAGCAGACTCCAAATCCGACTTCAGACCAGTGACAAGTGGAGTACCACAGGGTTCAGTCCTGGGTCCTCTCCTGTTTGGTATCTACTTCTCTGAAGTACAGGCTAACACAGAAGGTCTTTGGCTAACAAAGTTTGCAGATGACTGCAGACTAGGAGCCATAATCAAAACTCCTAATGATGTGGACATACTACAAAAGGGCCTCACTGAGACAGATGCCTGGTGTCAAAGCCATGGCCTTTAGCTCAATGCCAAAAAGTGTATTGTCATCCCCTTTGGTAAAAACTCTGTACCCATGAACTACCACATAGCTGGTAGTCTACTTAACACGGAAAATGTGATAAGAGACCTTGGGACACAAGTGGACAGTAGTCTCTCCTTTGATAATCACATCACCACAGTGGTCAGGAAATCCTTCTATGTGGCTCACCTCATCACAAAAGGTTTCTCATCCAGAAAAAAAGAGGTAATTGTTCCCCTTTACTCATCACTCATTAGACCCATTATAGAGTACAACACTCCTTTTGGTATGTACCTCACAAGACATCTACAACAACTGGAAAGACCACAGAAATACCTCACAAAGAGGATTACTGGCCTCAAACAGATGCCCTACGCAGACCGTCTCAAGTAACTCCAGCTTTACTCTGTCGCATATCGCCTACTCAGAGGCGATCTCTGCCTAACATACAAAGCTATGTCAAACCCACATGCTCCACTTAAAGAAATCCCAGTCCCTCCAAGCTACACGCTCTTGGGACCTAAACCTTATCACCACAATAAACAGAACATGCTGGAGGGATAGATTCCTGTCTCAGAGACTTCCCATACTCTGGAACAGACTACCTATCTATGTCAAACAGAGCTCCTCATTAGCACTCTTCAAGAAAAATCTTGATGATTGGATGGGAGATAGGAAATTCACCCTGGGGATCACTTCTGTGGCTCTTCTTGACAGGGGCACAGGAAAATAATTTTCTTGGGTGGCGAAAGCCAGGGTACATTTTTGGCTAGGCTTATATAGGCCCTAGGGCCAATAGCCTAGTACCCTCCTATGAACCTATGAACTATGAACCTATTCAATACAGAATATAGATGGGTCAAGACTTCTTTGGACCTAGAGGAAATACCCCTCATGATCAGCTGTGCCCAATAAACAGATTTTCTGATCACTGTTGGAATAAGATGGCCAAAGGAGAGTGAGTTATCTATCCATGTTCCAAATTCTCTCGCAATATATGATTTTGTAGTGTTATTTTTTCTATTAGGAACTCTCTTCCTACATTGTATATAATGTATGGTCGACTTTATTGCTTGCATTTATATTTTGCTTATTACCTTGTATATAATGTATGGTAAAATATTTTGCTTGCCTTTATATTTTACTTATTTTATATTTCACATATTGTACTACTTTACTGCCTCAATATTTGTCACCATTGTTCAGTGCAATTCTCTTTATGTGTACTGTGGAGCCTTTCTCCCCAGGCCTCCTCTGAAAATGGGCTGATACCCAGTTTCCTGGTAAACAAATGTCAAATAAATAAAATAAATAAATACATTTGTGTGGGGCTATGCTTGCCAAATGCAACAATATTGCATTTTTTAGCATTTTGTTTTAGTCCATTATCAGTGCACCAGCTACTAACATGCATAAGTTCACTTATTAGATTCTACATCTTAGAAGTGGATTTAAGTGTAACACCCAGGTTAAAATCGTCAGCACACTTGGTTACCCAGAGTTCTTGACTTTTGATCTGTAAATCATGGAAACGTATGACGAATAGCACAGATCCTAATACTGAACCCTGTAATATTTCACAGGTTACCTTCATGCTGCATGAGGCAGCACACTCCACCTTTAAAATGTGGGTTCTGTCCTCATACAATTTGCTATTCATCTAATTACACAGAGATCGATCTGGAGCACATTTAGCATTTTGATAATGTTGGCATGTGGTATGGTATCAAATACTTTGGTGAGGTCAAGGTATGCTGTATGGAGAGCATGACCACTGTTTATGGCTTGTGTTACCTACTCAAAACATTTGCCAGATTAATTTGACAGGATCTACCCTTAAAGCCAAACTGCTGGAGGTCAAGTCTTATAAGATTTTTATATTATATGGCCTTGCAGATGAGGCTTGTCAGGCTGAGGGGTCTGTAATTCCTGGGGTCCACAGTGAGGCCACCCTTGTGAAAAGGTATCACAACTGCAGTGTGCCAAACCTTGAGGATAAAACCAGTGGAGTTGCTGGGCTGGGTGCACCAGCACATGTTTAATGCTGTCCAGCAGGCAGTCTGGTATTTTATCAGGTCCTACAGAGGATGTATTTTTCTGTTTTCAAAAGTACTTATAGCAAACATCCTTTTGTGAGGATAGAAGGTTTGAGGTAATTAGATATATGTGGGTTTGGTATAGCAGTCACTGAGATAGCGGATTAATAAATTTGGTTTATGCTAAAAGAATTGGGTCGAGCATCTGTTTCCACCAGTGTACTTTTGCTGTTTGGTTGCTTCTCTCTGGTTCCTGGTTGTTTTGGTTTTTCATTGTTGTTTGCCAGTATATTTGCAATATCCACTGGATCAGTGTATGTAGTGCCATCTGGAATGACTTCAAAGCAATGTTAGGTGTTATGCAGTAACTTTCTGATCTAAGTAAAGATGGATATGTAATTATGGTTAGCTTCCAATGCCACCCTAAGAGCATGGGAAGTTATGTTTTCCTGACAGTGCTTTTCATTACCTTGGATAACCTTTTGATGTTAACTTTAATTTCGGGATCTTTCATTTTGCTGCCTACTGCTCCTTGATCTTTGCCCCTCTAGTCCATCTCTTCTAGCTTTCCCTTTACGTCTGCTGTCCCTAGAGATAGGCCTGATGGGCTGTTTGATCAGTAAGTCCACACCTATCTGATCAACATTATAATAACCCCATTCATGTTACTCTTGCTGCAAACTGTTATCTTTGCATCTGTGTCTATCATCTTTGCCCATTTTCCTTTTTGAAACCTCTATCTGCAGCTAAATTCACTGAATTTATTTGATCTGTGTAAACTTTCATATATCTGACTTATTCTCGCTGTATCTTTTCTTCCTCTCCATGCCTCCTCTTTTTCTGTCTAACATCTATTTCCTACTTTCCTGAGAACTCGGCAGGCACAGGATGATCTCAGCATGTACTTTCCACTGTCTTGTGCAAACCTTGCCTTGATACTGCAATCAGCTTTCAATTGTCTGCTCACATCTCCCTTCAGTTTGATGCATCCTGTCACTTAAGTCCTTTTCTCCCCTCATTGCTCCCTTTTGGGAAAAACCTAGAGTTAGGTCTGCCTACTCAAGGACTGTTTGTTTTGTATACATATTCTAATACGTTACTTGCTGTATCTAATGCAAAAACTCGTGTGTGTGTGTGTGTGTGTGTGTGTGTGTGTGTGTGTGTGTGTGTGTGTGTGTGTGTGTGTGTGTATATATATATATATATATATATATATATATATATATATATATATATATATATATATACATATATATATATGGTTCCCTATCAGAAGCCTGAAACACTATAAGCCTGAAAATCAAAATCCTGAAAACTAAAGCCTGAAAATTCAAAATCCCGAAAATCCAAAATCCTGAAACTCAAAATCCTGAAAACACAAATAATGCTAATATTTCACTATAAAGACACTAATATCTACCAACTGATCCTGACCCTAACCCTAACCCTAAGGTCCGTCACTATCGCACACTCACCTGACCCGCGCCCTAACCCAAACTCACTTAAACCGCCCCTAACCCCAATATTTGTCACTATTGCATACATGCCTAACCTGCGCCCTAACCCTAACTCACTTAAACCGCCCCTAACCCTAACATAAAACCAACCGCACACTTACCTGAACCCAACGCATGACCTAACACCACAGGGCTAACAATAGCAAAGCCACAATGACGTCAGTATGTCCATTTTGTGTATTGTGAATTGTGAATTTTCAGGCTTTAGTTTTCAGGATTTTGATTTTCAGGCTTATAGTGTTTCAGACTTCTGATAGGGAACCATATATATATATATATCTATATATCTATCTATATATATATATCTATATATATATATATATATATATATATATATATATATATATATATATATATATATATATATATATATATATATATATATATATATATATATATATGGTTCCCTATCAGAAGCCTGAAACACTATAAGCCTGAAAATCAAAATCCTGAAAACTAAAGCCTGAAAATTCAAAATCCGAAAACCCAAAATCCTGAAACTCAAAATCCTGAAAACACAAAATGGACATACTGACGTCATTGTGGCTTTGCTATTGTTAGCCCTGTGGTGTTAGGTCATGCGTTGGTTCAGGTAAGTGCGTTGGTTTTATGTTAGGGTTAGGGCGGTTTAAGTGAGTTAGGTTAGGTGCAGTTAGGCATGTATGCAATAGTGACAAATATTGGGGTTAGGGGCGTTTAAGTGAGTTAGGTTAGCGCGGGTCAGGTGAGTGTGCGATAGTGACGGACCTTATGGTTAGGGTTAGGTCAGGGTCAGTTGGTAGATATTAGTGTCTTTATAGTGAAATATTAGCATTATTTGTGTTTTCAGGATTTTGAGTTTCAGGATTTTGGGTTTTCGGGATTTTGAATTTTCAGGCTTTAGTTTTCAGGATTTTGATTTTCAGGCTTATAGTGTTTCAGGCTTCTGATAGGGAACCATATATATATATATATATATATATATATATATATATATATATATATATATAGATGGGTCTACTTTAGATAACCGAAATACCACTTACCTGACTTTTAAATCGCTGAGACGAAAGCACCGAAAAAACACTTAAACGAACACGTACATCACCAACAAAAAAAGTACAGCTAAGTAACCATTTGGCCACACCACAACAAAACATGAAAACTTAACCATATGAAACCCACACATGTGGGTGGCTGTGCCTCCCCCCACACCCTAACTAAATATACCGACTCTGAGATTGCACTACTGTAGGGAAAGGGGCAAAGTCCACCATGGTGGCTAAATATATATATATATATATATATATATATATATATATATATATATATATATATATATATATATATGGGTCTACTTTAGATAACCGAAATACCACTTACCTGACTTTTAAATTGCTGAGACGAAAGCACAGAAAAAACACTTAAACGAACACGTACATCACCAACAAAAAAAGTACAGCTAAGTAACCCTTTGGCCAGACCACAACAAAACATGAAAACTTAACCATATGAAACCCACACATGTGGGTGGCTGTGCCCCCCCCCACACACCCTAACTAAATATACCGACTCTGAGATTGCACTACTGTAGGGAAAGGGGCAAAGTCCACCATGGTGGCCAAGTGGTTACTTACCTGTATTTTTTTGTCGGTGATGTGTTTAAGTGGTTTATCGGTGCTTTTGTCTTGGTGATTTAAAAGTTGGGTAAGTGGTATTTTGGTTATCTAAAGTAGACCCATATATATATATATATATATATATATATATATATATATATATATATATATATATCAGCTACCTCCTTCTTCCGTACTTTTGTATAACTTAGTCCTTTTACCAGGTACATAAATTTATGGTTCACAAACAAAATAAATAAATAAAAGTAAAAGAAAAAAAAAGAAAAAATACATTTTCATGAGATGAAATCTAGGAACTATGTCCACAATTCTTAAGTAGAATGTCTGGTCGTTATCATGATTTCATTACAATTTTATTAAAGAAAAAATATGTGTGTATGTGTGTGTGTGTGTGTGTGTGTGTGTGTGTGTGTGTTCATATATATCTATATATATATATATATATATATATATATATATATATAGGTCTACCTGATAACGTCGAAAGCTGGAAACGCAGAAGAGAACACTGACACCAGAAGATCGACAACGGAGATGACCGACAGTTGAAAATCCCGATGCTGACAACACTGACATGTCAAACGAGTGCTAGTGTGTAAGTATGTGGTAGTGACAGATGGTAGGGTTAGGGTGTGACTAAGATAAGTGTGCGATAGTGATGGACTTTAGGGTTAGGGGGGATTAACTGAGTTAGGGTTAGGCAGCGGGTCAGGTGAGTGTGCAATAGTGACAGACTTTAGGATTAGGGGCAGGTTAAGTGAGTTAGGGTTAGGGCGCGGGTTAGGTGAGTGTGCGATAGTGACGGACCTTAGGGTTAGGGTTTGGGTTAAGGTTAGTGCATAGATAGTTGTGCTTGTAAGGTTTAGTGTAGGTTTGTAAGGTTTTTGGTGTGCTTGTGTTATGTGTGTGCTTTTTTGACAGGTGATTTGTTTTGTTTGTTGACTGTCGGGATTGTAGTTTGTCGGGCATGTGAAGTTTCGTGTTTTTGAACTTTTGGTTTTGTGGTGTCAGTGATTTCGTTGTCGGTGTTTTTAGGTAGACCCATATATATATATATATATATATATATATATATATATATATCGTGTGTGTGTGTGTGTATAAATAAATAAATAAATAAATATATATATATATATATATATATATATATATATGTGCGCACACACACACACACACACACACACACACACACACACACACACACACACACACACGCACACACACACAAAATTAAGACAGGTTCTAGAGATTCCAGGCAGAGAGCACTCAGTAAGGAAAATTGTCAATGCAAATATGAGAAGAAATGCAGGGTCATAATGAATGAGTTCTCTGGTTTAAATGCCAAATTCCATGTAAACTCTTATGTTTTTCCAACACTTAAATCAGTCTGGATTCAGGATATGCCAATATTTTTCCTGTAAAAATGGAAACTCAAGTCCTTGCGTACTACCACCTCCCCACCCAATTCAGTACTTGCCTCTTTTTTCTATGTGCATTCCCCTACCTGTTCTTCTCCTTACCTTTTTCACCCATCTTTCCCTGCACTCCTTCTGGAGGACTTACATGCACTTGTCCTACCCCAACCTTTTGCCATGGCCCAACAGACTATCTTGTATATTTCTTATCAGAAAGACTTGCCATAGCAGTTTACATGGCTAGCTATTCTACCCCTTACAATTCTCTTCCCCTTCATTCCTGATCCCATTACAGACCCATTGTAGCAACATTCCTCTAAAATATTTCTTCTCATGGAAACAAATAGTGCACTTCACCATCTGCAATGTTGGAAACTAATTTGACTTACTAAATTCTTTGATTGGTAACCATACATCTGACAGTGTTGTGGGGTTAGAATCTTGTTTCAGACCTCAAATAAACACAGCAGATGCTATTCTACTCACCCCATCTAACATCTTCTGCAGCTGCATTCATGACTATAGAGTATGAGGTGGAGTCTTACATCTGCCCTCTCATAGTATGACACTTTCTTTTATTGAAAAATCACCTGATATCCAAAACAGGAACTCAAAATGGCTAAGTCAATTGCCTTTTTAGACAGCATCTTAGACTAAACCTGTCTAGAATGTGCTTCCATCCAGTTTTCTCACAATAGTCCCCATAGCTCTAAGTACAGTCTCCTCGTCTCTGTAGAATAATAAATTATTTGTTAAAGACTAGCTTACAGTGGAGAGAATCCTTCTAGCCTTTGTTGTGGAATACTTTGCATAAATTTAATCTAACTCAGATGAAGCCTAACCAAAATATTTTCAAACTAGCATCAGGAAAGTGTACGCTCTTGAAACTGGTAATTACTGCCCAGTCACAATTATTGTCCACCTTCCTATCCCTACAGCCCTCCCACATTAGCAAATACTGTATCATACTCAGCATATCAATGAGTGGACAACTTCAATCTACTATCCGTTTTCATGCTTTTATCACCAGTCATGAACATCCCTTACTCAGAGAAATGATAGTAAATAACACAAACAATGTCTTAAGGCAAACTAATGATACTGATGCTGCAGACAATGTCTTAAACATCTCACCCACTCCACAGGCTGAGGACTTCCCATCTTATTCTTCATGGATGTCTGGAGACTGCTTTACCTGACTTATACCTCAAATTAATTAAAATTATATTTAATGATCTGTTTTCAAATATCCATGACACAGCTAGATACAGCATAGCTGGCTTTCAAGCAGATCAACATCCCTGAGGATGTTTAGCTAGGTTTTGCCTTACCTATAAACATAAGATCAAACCTAGAGAATCTGTATTGTTCAGGAAAAGGCAAGCCTGCCAGTTTTTTGAACTTCAAAATCATTTAAAAGGAGATCAGTCTTCTCTTCAGTGGTGGCCTAAGTAAAACTAGCAGATCATCATCATCATCATCATCATTATCATCATCATTAACCCCCGTCTTCTCATTTTCTACATGGGATTGGTGTGCTGTCTCATCTGTTACCATCTCTCTCAATTCTGTGCTACTCTCCTGCAATCTTCTACTGTTATGTCTGACTGTCTTAGGTCTTCTCTCACACAATCTATCCATCTCTTTCCTGGATGCCTTCTTTTCTTCTTGCCTTCTTCCTGTCTCTCCCAAAACTTCTCCACCAGATTGTCTTCTGCTTTTCTGCAATGTGCCTGAACCACCATTATCTGTTCTCTTTTACCTTCTGTGCAATTGGGGCTACTTTGGCTTCTGCTCTGTACTCATTTCTTCATCTGTCCCACAGTGTGCATCCTACCACCCATCTCAGGCACTTCATCTCCATCACCTCTACCTTCCTCAACTGCTCTGCCTTTACTTTCCAGGTTTCTGTACCATACAGTAGTACTGGTCACATCACTGTTTTATACACCTCACTTTTCAGTTTCTTTTGGCATTTTTCTGTCATACACCACCCCGACACTCTGTGCCACTTGGCTGCAGCCACTCTGATTCTAGTTTTGACTCTTCATTTAGACTTCCTTTCTCCTCAACCAACCTTCCCAGATACCTGAAGCTGTTAACCTGTTCCACTATTTTTTCTTATATCTCAGTTCTCAGCTTCTTCTGATTTGCCCCATTTGTTACCATTACAACTGTCTAATCTTTACTCATTTTCATCCCATGTGCCTTCAGTTTTGCATTCTGTTCCCTTATCCTTTCCTGAAGTTCTATTCAGAGTCTGCCTGTAAGGCCACATCATTTGCATACAATAACTTTGTGATATGTCCCCTGCAGCCTGTAGCTAATGTAGTCCATCACCAGTATGAACAGCAGTGGGCTCAGAGATGAACGATGAGGCACATGCACTCCCACTGGGAACCCCTCTGTAAGACCGAACACTGTTCTTACTTGATTCTACCAATGTTTTTTGAACCACTGCAGTACTATCCATATCAGCTTTCTTGGGACCTTATCATATGCTTTCTCCAACTCTAGGAATGCCCAGTTGGACTCCTCCCTAATCTTTAGCTTTTCTCAACTATCTGTCTCACTGCAAACATTGCGGTGGTTGTGCTGCATCCTGACCTGAATTCAAATTGCTCCTCTCCCATCTTACTTCCTGCTAATCGGCACATTCATTTATCAATCACCCTCTCCAGAAGTTTCATGTAGTGAGACAGGAGTTTGATACCTCTGTACTGCTCACATTTGTGGATGTCTCCTTTGCTCTTATACACAATGGCACTAGTATGCATATTCTCCAATCATCTGGGAACATTTCAAAGACATGTGTCTGGAGCAGTTTTCCCTGGGCCTCCTCTGAAAATTGGCTTTGTTCCAAGTCGGACTTTCTCAGTAATCAAATGTTAAATAAAATAAATAAATCTGGAATATGCCTTTTTTCTTGTTACTGCCATGAGTACCCTCAGGAGCCATTACTCCCATATCTCATCCAACATCTTGATCATATCTGGTGTGACCTCATCAGAGCCTGCTGCTTTCATGGACTTTGTTTTCTTTAAGACTGTTCTTATTTCATCTACGATGGGCTCCTCCTCTTCATTCAGCATATGCTGTTTCTGGGGTAGTATAGTTTCTGTGGGGTTTTCTTCATTCAGAAGTTGTTGGAAGTACTCCTATCTGCATTTGATGTCCCGTGGACTGGTGAGCAGGTTTTTACTGGCATCCCTTATGAAGGGTGTCTGATGGTCTTCTTTATCTTTCTGTCTTTGCCTTACAACCTGATAGTATTTCTTTGTGCCATCTACTGAATTACCTTCCAGAAGTTGGTAAAGTGCCTCTGATACCTTGTTCTTTGCTATTGCAACTCCTCCCCTAGGCTCTTTGTTAACCAACCAGTATTCCTTCCATTCCTGGTCCATCTTTTCTATCTCCCACTTTTTCCTACACTACTTTTCTGTGATGACTTCTTGGATATCTGCTTTCCACCACCTACATTCCTTACGTACATCACTTCCTTACTCGGCTCAGCTACATATCTGTTCTGTAGTCCTCACACATACTGTTTTGAGGTGCTGCCATTCTTCTTTACCTCTACATATTTTCTCTTTTTTCTGAGGTGCTAAAGGTCCAAATAATTCCTTGAACTCTTTGCTTTCTCTTCAGTCAACTTCCAGGCCTTCAGTCCAGTCTCTACTGAGCTTAGTGCCTTCGCTGAACATTGTTAGTAGCTGATTGTGGCAACCAGTGGTTTATGCTGCGGGATGGTTGTTTCACTGGAGATGACTTTACAATCACGGATTCTAGCCAAATGCCCTTTCCTTAGTAGAAGGAAGTCTGCCTCAGTTGTGTGTTTTCCATCCTTATATGCTGTCCTGTGACTATCCTTCTAGCTGAACCATGTTTTGGCCACCATCAAGCCTATTGTCAGACAGAAGTCTACAATGGCCTCTCCTACTTTATTCCTGTTGCCCGAAAACATGTGGACTACAGTCTTCATATCCTGTTCTGTCTGTCCCGATACATGAATTCAGGTCACCCATTATCGACACATGTTCATGCTTTCCTACTGTATCTAGTAGGTCCTGCAACTGCTGTCTGAATGCACTCTTTTCCTCATTATCACAACCCTGTTGTGAGGCCTGGACCTAAATTATGAATAGTGCCCTGTCTTTACACTGGAGTCTGATTACCATGAGTCTGTCATTAATTCTGGCGACATCCCTCATTGTCTTCTGAAGCCTCTCCCTCATCACAATTCCCACACCATTTCTTATATTTCCTCTTCCTGAGTAGTATATCCTGGATCCTAAACCAAGTGGCTTTGCTGCACTGCCCTTCCTTCCATCTTGTCTCTTGGATACAGAAGATGCCCAGCCTCCTCCTTACCATCATGTCATCCACTTCTAAGCTGAGTCCTGTCAGTGAACCTACAATTAGTGTAGCAATCCTTTGTTCATGTTTGGTAGATTGATTGGTTTTACATCCTGCTTTCACTCCACAGACCTATCCCAGGTAACGGGAAACTGGCCAGCCGGTAGCTTATTGACCCAGGGCTGCTGGGCTTTGTGATGGGCACACACTGGTCAACAGGGGCAAATGTACCCTTCCCACCATTAGTATGGTTCCCTGGTGTAGGTCAAAATAAGCTGAGTGCTCAACCACCTTATTACCAGCAAATACTCGTGCCCATTTGGTGGCATTAGTCAACACAATCAAATCTCCTAGAGCCAATTTTTACATCAGCAAGTGGCTGTCTGTAACATGATGTGCTGTCTATGATCCATGTTCTCCTATTTTGAGAATACAATGCACTACAGCTGAGATCCAAAGCAGTCGGCTTATACAGCTCTTCCCACTATAGGCACCGCCTTGAGTCTGTACTGCTGCCCACAACTCCATTCTTGGGTGAGTTTGAGGTGGTGACAGTGTTTTTCAAATCCTCACAGAGACACATGGATAACATGCAAACTCCATAAAGGCATTGGCCGGCAGTTAGGACTGAACCTTGTACCTTGTGCATGGGAGGCAAAGAAAGTAACCATTATGCCAACTGAACAAAGTTTGTATTTAAAAGTAACAATCCTTAATATAAAATGGTACAAAAGGCTCACACAGTTCTACAGAGCATGTAAAATAATATAAATATAGTAGTATAATAAAATGACTAACTAGAAATCACAAAAATAAAATCCAGTAAAGAAATCACATGAATTTTATTAAATAACCACTAAGTACAACTTTTGTTGCTGAGCTTTTGTGATGCAAACTTGGATGTGTTTAGCAGCTATAGTAGGTTTCTTCTATCCATCAATAACTTTGCTTCAGGGAGGCCAACAGATTTTACTGCAGTGCTTCTGCATGATAGAAATGTCAGATATTCATCTAAAGTCTCCAAATTGTCATAATTTTAATGAGCAATTAACTGTCTGATCTATTCATTTCACTTTTCCATTTTTTGTTTTTGTGAATTTAGTGAACTTAAGATAGTGTGCTTAAATTCCTACTGCTTCACAAAACGATGACATTTTTGACTCGTACATTGTGGACCATTGTGTAATATCTCTTCAACTGAAATACCATGCCTGGAGAAAAGTGGCTTCAGTACTGTAATAACACTGTGGCTTGTGGTTTCATGTAACTCTAGAAATTGACATTTTAGATACTAATCTCATACACAAAATAATGGTCATCATTGTACTGGAATAAGTCTATTCCCACTTTGATTCAAGTAAGATTTGGAATTTCCTGTTATATAATTTCTTCTAGTTCATTTTTATTTCTGAAATATTACATACATCATGTCTCTGCACCATCTATTCAGTCTCAAGACTAAAGAATAGCACAGGTTATTTCTTTAAACTTTCTGATTCTTAAATGTGGCTCAGGTATTTTGAACAATGTAGCTCTACAAAGGTGAGTTCCATTGGCTAGGCTTAAAATGGTCCACAAAGGCAGTTAGTCTAGTACTAACCTATGAACCTATGATTTTGTTACTTTTAAGCAAAATATTTGTTTACAGGAAAACAGCTTGTTATGGAAAGTAAATTCAAACATTTGTGATTAGTAATTTAACATTATCTGGCACAACTATTCATTATTGTTTGTGTTAGTAAACTGTTGTTCAAAGACTTAACTTGTGTTGACGCTATGCTTCTCCAATTTCTTAGTAGACAGATGTAGCACAGAAACAATCTAAAGAACTTCCAGATCTTTTTCCATTGTCTTACTTTCTTGTACCCATGCAATAATCAAAGTATCAGCTATATGCATTAGCGTACCTGGTTAGGTATTAATACCGAGTATGAATTGGACCATGGTGTTGCTAAGACTCCTTTATCATAGACATAGTCATGGAATTTCTGATAAACAAAAGATGTGGTCACCATTTCATTTTCAGTCTGAGCATAGCTCAGTTGTACATCAGAGAATGCTCTTGACCTATAAGCTATTAGTCTACCTTCTTGCAGTAGATCCACAACAAGCCTTTGGTGACTAGTATCTGCATGCAGAGCAGCAGATTGTATCACACCATGAAATCCTATTGTAGGAGTTTCAACAACTAATCTTTTAAGCAGTTCAGTTTTTTTCTTGTTGTGTTTACAATCAACAGCATGTTGCAGAAGCTTTCTGAAAACCACCGGTATATGTAACATCTTTTTAATGAACACCTAAATGTTACACTGTGTTAAGACACTCTATAAGAAGTGACATATCATGAGGTTTCTGCATATCTTAACTTGCTCCGTCTTTGCCAGAATCATGTTTAAGACCATAAGAAGTTAAAACATAACTTATTCATGAGATTCGATACATAAATATGACACCATTTAACTTAATCATATTTGACTTAACTTGTTTAGCAGTTTTAAAGAGATGACATCATGTTTTTGCTTGACATCACCACACACCAGAAGATAAACAATTAAAATGACAACACCTTTTAGATCTTCCAACATTTCAGCCATTGCTCTTTAAAATACTTATACAGTAAGGCAGCCTTGAAAGTCTGTGTCTGTCCAAAGGAAAATAGTGGCACATGGCTGTGAGCTTGTCTCATCCAAACTGTTCTGCCAAAACCCTTGGTCAGCATCAAGTGCAGAGAATAACTTAGGTTTAGGCATAATAGCAACTAAAATGTCAGTTATTTGAAGTGAATAGCATCCCCTTTTGATTCAGTTGTTTAAGTATTCTCTATGACTCTGAGGAAGACACAGTCCTCCCAGAATGAGTGTGAAACATGTCCGTGTAGATTAGTGCTCCACAAAATTTAACAAATGCAAATAAATAAACATGCAGGCAAACAGATAACTAAATATCTTGAGGATATATGTCTGTTCTTTTTGTCCTGCTTAATGACCGCTGCTCTGCTATGTATGCATGCATTTGGGTTTGTGCACTTAAGAATGACCCCGTTGCTTCCAAGTGCTTCATTTACTGTGCATTTATACCTCTTAGTAGAACTGAAATGTATCTAGGAGCCTACAGAACTGATACAAACTCAGAGAAAACCTGAATATGATATTCATCTTTCAGAACACAAGCTATTAAGTAAGTCAGAATAAATCTCACATCTTGTCTTGCTGTGATTATCTTTTCAAAGAAAATGCACAGTTTTTCCTTCTTATTTTCAACTTTATTCCTCTTTTTGTTCCTGCACACTTGACTTTACTTCTGGGTTACTTTTTCTTCCAGGGAATACTATATTTATTCAAATTTCTGCAGGCCCTGTCCAGAGCTTTGGGGTTATGAGACCATCCTGGCCAGGCTCTCTAGTACTCTCTTTGTTTTGATGATGTTGCTGTTTGTGCATGATAATATTACATATAATACTTGTAGATATTACATATTTCTCAAGATTGAAGCTTTGATAACCTTCACTACATTGTTATTTCAGTGTAAAGATATTATTCTTAGTAATTAATTTTTATTTATATTTTGTATAGTTTGTGCATTTTTATATTTTGCATAATTACTAAGATCATGGTATATGTATTATATCTGTGCTTTTTTGCCTGCTTGGCCAAGTCATGGCTGAAAATGGTCTTTGTACCAGTCCACCTACCTGGTTAATGAACTGAATAATTAAATTAATAGAAAAACCCTGCACTTCAAAATCTATTATATCCTTACTCCAGTAATAGAACTCTCTGCTCCAGTAATAAATTCCTTCTAGACTTAACAAAAGCCAACAATACCGCTGGTGAATCCCTCTTCTCAAATTTCATACCTAAAGTATGGAATACACTACCCACCTGTATAACATCCAATTCCTCCTTACTACAGTTTAAAAAAAATCTCTAAAAACTCAGCTAACTAATTCTTGGCTCTGTTCCTGTACCAGTCCTGTCTACCTTTCACCCTCAATACTCTACTATACCAGGTCTGAATGAACATACATATAGAAAGATTTATTTGACTCCCTGAAACCTAATGTTTCAAAATAATTTTTTCATTTTATGTACTCTGGGGATTTATCTTTAATTAATTCTCTGCCACATGACCTCTCAGAATTGTTTTGTACCTATATGTATTCTGCTGATTGATCTGTATGCACATATTTTTGCTCTCTAATATTTGATCAGTCTGTATACAATTTACATGTAACGTAATCAAATTGTACTTCTATTCATTCATATGTGATTTATATTATATTATGTGACTTATATTGATTTTTATCCGTGGAGCTTTTCTCCCTGGGCCTCCACTGAAAAAGGACTTGTGTCCAGTCGGACTTTCCCAGTTAGCAAATGTAAAATAAAGAAAGAAAGAAATCTGCAGTCAAAAAACTTCATTATGTATAACAACACAATCACACAAACTGTAAAAACCACAAGGAAGAAGCCAGGAATCCACACAAAAGTTTAATTAACCGCTTTCATCTCTGATTAGAAACTTCTTCAGAATGATGTATTACAAACAACCCCATCCTTATATACACAGCTCAATTACTACAATAAGTGACATAATGTCCTTTCTAAAACCTTAATATATGTATAATATATATATATATATATATATATATATATATATATATATATATATATATATATACAAAGTAATAGGGCATTCTACTAAGATAAAACTTTCCAACATTCATGCAATGTTATCTAAAAGATCTCAGTATTGTAAAATATGAACTTGAACATATATATGTATATAAAAATTACATTTAAAATGATTACAAATGAAATTTTGCTTTTAGTCTCAGGATTGAGCTGATAGAGATAGCACTGTTAAGTCTGGGATACTCAGAGGCATTGGCTCTCATTTGCCATCTCAGTTTCTTTAATTCCAAATAATCATTTAAGGGACCCCCTCTTTCCCCTAATATGACTTGATCTATAATGGTGAACTTAAATCTATGTCCATTGTGTGTGGCAATATGGGCAGCTAAGGCATTTTTCATGTCTTTTTACCTATATCATAGCTGTGTTTCTAGTCCTAAGTGCATTAATAGTCTTCCCTATGTAAAAACAAGGGCATAGGGAACACAATGCTAGATATTTATTTATTATTTATTTATTTATTGGCATTTGTTGACTGGGAAAGTCCACAGGGCACTGGACCCATTTTCAGTGGAGGCCCAGGGAGAAAATCTCCACAGTTAACAATACAACAAAACTCATACAGTTAATATTATAGATCTGGGGAGATAAGGATCCTCAGTTTTAAAACAAAACAGATATCACAGCCTTAATGTTACATTAATATTTCTTCTGTAAAGAATATTTCCCATAATTAGGTACATGCACCTCTTTACCTTCCAGAATGTTAACTTCATTATGTAGTTCTAAATGTATGACACTCTGTGTCAATTTGTCTTTTTTATTACTCTAAGCAAGTCACTGAACCCAGCAGCATAGCTTGGGTGGGACAAAGAGTGCAGGTGCTCTGGGTACAAGGTGATAGGGGTCATGACTGGGAGATGCCAATTGAATGGCACTGCAGCACCAGTATTCATTTCTGTACTTACATTTATGAATGCTGGAACAGAAGTGAATTTCACTACTGCTGTTTTGTAGTACTGAAGCAGTTCAGTGCATTTTATGTGGTATAAGATATAGCAAACCACCTGCTACAGCTCTAAAAGTAAAAGCAGCCTTTTTTCCCCCATTATTAAGGAAAGCAGAAAGGGACCTGGTTTGGCTTCTTGGTTTGCTACTGCTTACTTCTCTATTAAAGAACACTAGCCAGACAAAGGCTAGACTTTTTTTTACTTCTACTTTGGGGTTTTTTTTACTCCTCCAGGGGGATCTGGCTTGATTTCTTGGCCTACTCTTCATCTTCCACTGAGGAGTACTAGCCGGATGAGGAATGGACTTTTTTTTTGCTCCTCTGTTGATGAGCACGGAAAGGGACCTGGCTTTGCTCTTGGTGGCTTGCTTTAACCAGGCATTGCTTTCTGATCGTGGAAATAATTATTTGTCTAAGTCTGTTTACCCAGTTACCAAATGAATAAAAAATAAATAAAAAGATTATCCTATTACATCACTGAATGGAAACTATGCAGTTTACCACCACAAAAAGAAAAAAAGCCTTGATGAAATTTATTAAAATTTCCAGTCCAACAAATATGTAGAAATATATTCCCACAAATCTTGTAAAACAAGCGATACCTGGATTCAATAAAATCTTGTCATGAAGCAAACATACAATATGTAAAAAATGCTGGAAAGCAAACTCCTCTGAGGAGATTATCCTTTTTGCAAATGTTGATTTGAGAGGCAGTTTAATTTGTGTGAATATTATATTGCATGAAGTGCCATTTGGTGAAAGGTCATTGCTAAACTGCTTTTAAAAGTTAATGACTGTAATGACAGAAATGAGGTCTTGGTTTGGATTAGGAATGGAGTTTTAGCTTTGTTTAATATTACAGTTAGAACTGAGTTTAAAGATTTAGGGTCAGGGTTCAGTTTAGGGGTTGTATTATTGTTAGATTTAGGTTTTGAATTAAAAAAAATGTGGGAATCACAGGAACTACAAATAAACTTGCACTTTTGTCATTTTTTGACTTCGTCAGATCGATAAAGACACTGATAAACCACTTCTTGAATACACAATACTTGAAAAGTCACATATATATATATACACAACCACCAACCACTGTTAAAATAATGACATTATTGCATGCTCCTTTTGCAGTCGTTAGACATGGTGTGATTCAAAACAGGGAATACTCCAGAATTTATTTTAGTTATTTCTCTTCAAGAATGGTATTATAGACACCTCTTCTAGGGTCAACACCTACAGTGCCTATTACAAAAATATATATTTTTAAATTTTTTACATATTACATTAAATTGTATTGATAATACTCTTCTTCTTCATATCAAACCAATGTTCATAAATTCACTGACAAATTTAAGTCAAGCTTTTACCAACATAAAATGCTTTGCAGGCAGTGCACTTAGCTAAATAAACAAATGAGGTTTGGTAACAAACCAGTTTGTCCAGGGACATCTTCAGAGGGAGGTTAGATAAATATATTAGCAGGAGTTAAGAGCATGGGGGGGTTGAAAGGGTTAGATGGGAATGAGGGATGATTGGGAGGAAATAAAGTAAGGGTATGGAGGGGCTTAAGGGGTTTTATGCAAGTGTGACTGGATAAGGAATCACATAGTGGCATGAACTTGCTACCTGCCCTCCCTCCCCTTTTTGGTGGAACAGTGGGGATTGTGGTTATTTTATCAGTTCAGTTGGGGCAGAGAAGAGAGACAGGCTTGCCCTCTTCTGTCTCCCCTCTGGTGTTGGATGTTTATATCAGCAGTTGGATGCTGCTTGATAAATAAAATAAGTGAGTGGAGGTATGGACGCTGCTTACTGTATCAGGATGAGTGAGGTCACATGGATGTTTATGCTGTGATTATAATCCGCTATACTGTGTTCAGCTGTAATTAATAAATATTGGTTAACAAAATTATGTTTATGCAAGCTTAATAAAGGTTGTCAAACGTCATTCGGTGTGATGTGTTTATTGAAGGGGACTGGGTCAATACTTGCCGAAAAACAAATGTAATGTTTTGCACCAGTAGTTTTAATATAAACAAAATTTGTCATATAGGTACCATTTTGAATACATCTGCACTGCTGTCAGAAACTGCAAGCAAATGCACATGATGACTGTAGTTTTCTTACTGACATTGCTTTGTCTTTATAAAAATTATTTCTGATTACCACTCTTTTTATTAATGAACAGTGGACTATCAACAGACAAATAAAACAAATCATTATGCTCCTGTAAATCCTCCAATTATTTATAATCTTGTTTTTGTTTTTATTATATTGTTATTACCCACACTATGTTCTAAAGATAAAGCTATGAACTAACAGTGTTTATACTATTTTCATCTGTCTCTTCTTATTCCTGCCTCAGAATAGGGACATACTCAATATGTTTGTTTGATTTTATTTTACTTCCTCAAAGATAGTCTTAATTAAAATTTTCACTGTAACTCCTCTCAAAAACAAATTATGCAAAACGGACATGTTCAGATGAGTCATCACCAAAAACCTACTTAAATGTATGTATCATTTGTTTCTTAGCTACATTATTTTTGATATAAAAAAGGTGATAACTAAAGTTATGATTTGGTGTTAAGATTTAGGTTTCACAGGATGTGTAGGTTTAGGGCTAGGGTTATGGCACGTATGCTATTTGATTCCAGCATGGGGTGGGATGTTATGGAAGAAATATTGCTGAAAGCTGCATGTATTGCTATCTAGTGCACATTTTTGAAAAAATATATATATGTGTGGACAAAATGGTTTCTAAACTTCTGTTTTCAACTATTTGCTTTTCTAATTTCTGTATATAAAAAAAAAAGTTGATATCTTTTATAATATTTATTATCTACACAAACTAAGTATGTTACTCCATTCACCTACAATTGAATGTGTATCTATCCCAACCTGAATGAGTTTTACAGCATTAATCAGTTGACATTTACTGTCGTCAATGTAAACCAGAATATGTTACTTTAGTTTGTATACAACTAAATGTGAACCTAAGCTAATTGTACCTAATTGAAAGCATTTTACTCAATTAATCTATTATGACTACTGGCTTTGGCGCCTCTTTTGATATATAAACAGGAATTTTACATGATTTTATATTGTCTGATGAAGCGTAGTAGCTGCTACGCGAAAGCGCTCACTAAATAAATTTCTTTTTTCGTACCATTATTGGACTACTGCCGAATTTTTTCAGCCTGTTTTGCTGATTTTGCTTTGACTTGTCACCGAGCTTTGCCACTTGATTTATTATTGAAACTTTGCATTTTCGTGGTGAGAGAACCTGGTATTTATTATCTTTTCTAATTTCTCAAGTTTTAACCACTTAAACCTGAATTTGAATCTTGAAAATTTGGCGTTAGAATTCATATCAAGGGAACAGACATCACTTAACCAAGTCACTGCACCTCATTCATTCCTAAAAACAGGAACTTATGCCTAGAGGGTCTTACATCATATGATAGCCAGTAAATAACACCAAAACTGAGTAAGTGTGTTCATCCATGCTGGCAGATTTCTTTAGATTAGCATAAAAAACAGGCCAACTATTATATATACAAGTTTCATGTATAATTATCCTAACAGAAAGTTTACTAAATTCAAATGAACTTAATAAAAAATAACTAATACGATTCATCCTCAGGGCTTAACTAACTGTAAAAAGTGAACAATTGTATGAAAGAGGGATATGACTCAATACCAGTGAGTGAAGCACCAATGAGCTTGTGAAAAACTAGAAACATCAACCAGTTAAAACATTTACTGTGTGTCCTAACCATTAGGCAGAACCAGCAATAAAAATATGCAGATACTGTGGTAGAGGAAAAGTGGGAAAGCCAAAGGAATTGCCAAAGGGGGTCAAGCTAGGTGGTCATTGGAGCTGCTGAGCACAACCAATGAAACAAAGTTAGCACCATGGGTAGCTCTAATCACCAGTGGTATATTCATGACTGATGCACTTTGTGTAATTGTGCACTGGGTTAAATTCTGATGCATCACTTTAATGTGACCTGCAGTAATGCATCTTCTGAAGTGTTGAGTATAAAACACAAAATGAATAAAGACCATACCACTGTAGATAAATATAACACTGCCTGTAACAGTGATTGGGAACTGGATAGAATCCAGTAAGACATATAAATTATTTTTAAGTTCATGTGTTTGGACTAAACTTGTATGATTCAGTCCTGTGCTTATAGTATCATAATGTATATAAAAAGGGTGAACTCAGGGGCAGCAAAAACAAAAACGATTATAGCACATCTAACTAAAACACATTATTTAAGCATGTACCCAATCGCCCCATTTGGCCTTACCATTTGAACAAGCTTCATTAGACCAGGAGTCCCATTTTGGGGATAGATTGAGAGTTTTTTAAATCTTTTCTTTACCTCACTCTCTTGGCAGGCAACAGGTGTAAGGAAAAGAACTGCTCCTACTTGAGACAGTAAACCACTGCAAACTGATTGCTACTGGAGGGGAAAAATCATTCATCTTAAAGTATTTCTTATTTGGCAAAGCAAATGTGTCTCAGCATGTTTTGCAGTCTGATCTGATTTGTTTGTAAGGTGTGCTAAATATGAAAATACTGAAAAGTCTTATGTTAAGAATTTGTATTTGTAAAAGGTGGTTTCCTTTACTTTTAGTATAGTTACACCAGATTTGCAGCATTTGTTCCCTTTTGAACTTACCCCAGGAGTAAATTGTTGATGATACTTAATACCCAAGCAGAAGCAATAAAAGTGAAAATGTATCTTGATCTGGAAAAAAGAAAAGAAAAATACTGGCCTGGAGCTGGAAAGTGGCAGCTGTCATATTGATGAGACACTGTGAGAAAATCTATATTCTGAAAGTTCAAGGTCAAATATGTTGGCACTAACAAAGTTACAAGAATGTATTGCACATTTTGGATTATTTGTACATCTCTCTTATTTTATTTTTCTGCTGACCCTAGTTCAGGGTCAAGGATAACAAAATGTTCATGTCCTGCTTAAAAAGTAGTTTTGTTCACATAAAGCTACATTAGCTTTCTTACCTGATTTGTGTACTTTTAGTATGACTGTCCAGTAAGCACAGTCCCATAGGAACATAGTAGAATTTCTTAATGCAATATTGACATATTGTCAGATTATGAGGCTAAGTGGCAATGTTCATTAA
This sequence comes from Protopterus annectens, assembly GCF_019279795.1. NCBI lineage: Eukaryota > Metazoa > Chordata > Ceratodontiformes > Protopteridae > Protopterus > Protopterus annectens. The sequence continues at coordinate 893,828,734 of NC_056727.1, read as the reverse complement.
AGTGCACTAAAGCTAATCAATCCCTTTTGAAATACTTTGAAATTTACAAGTTCCATTTTTGTTCAGCTCTTCAGGGTAAATGTATGTAATTAGCATGAATATATGCACATACAGCACAAGTAAAACTAAAACTATGAAACCTCTGAAGAAGTGGTTTGTGTATTTACTATAACTGATACAGTGGAGAGCAATGGACACTTTCTTTTTAAACAGTTAGATAGCACGGGTGTCTACTTAACTTCTGGGGTTTTAAGATTTGCAGGGTCAGACTGAAAGAGTGGGACATTTTATCTAAAATATATACAAAGAAACTACATATCTGACATCCTATTGTCATTTGTAGACTGCCTATTTTGGGGTGAAGGAAAAAGAAGAGTTTGTTGGATATAATATGTTATACAAGGATATTGGGAATTCTCACTGCTACAAACGGAGTATGAAAAGGAATACTGAGAGAAATGACATGCCCAGGGTCACGTTATCCATGTCCCAGGGTCACTTTATCCATGTCCCAGGGTCACGTTATCCTGCATAGCAGGAAAAGAAAGTAAGAAAGAGCACAAGGGACACTTCTTCTTTACAGTAGAGGACATATACTAAGATAATGCAGAAATGCAGCACATAGAAGAACATTGACTTTTCTTGGATAAATCCCATTAATATCCTATCCATGAGAGTTGCTGATCACAACAAACACAATGAAGTTAGCATCATGGTAGCTCTGATCACCAGTGGTATATTCACGACTGATGGCCGTTGTGTAGTTGTGTACTGGGTTAACTTCTGATGCACCATTGTAATGTGACCTACGTGCATCTTCTGAGTGCTGAGTATAAAACACAAAATGAATAATGACCACACCACTGTAGATAGGTATTTGTAACACAGAAAATACAGCACTGACTGCATCAATGATTAGGAAGTGGACAGAATCCAGTAAGATTTATAAATTCTTTTTAAGTTCATGTTTTTAGACACAATGTGTATGATTCAATCCTGTGCATATAGTATCATGATGTATATAATAAATGCCACACTATGCTACTATCTATATCTATCTATGTGTATATACACATAGATTGATAGACAGATACATTGTATTCTACCCTTTACTGAAGGACCAGGAGTAATATGTTCTGCATTATACAAAGTTTGCCATATCCATACCACAATGTACACTGTGTGATACAAGTTACTTGTTTATATATTTCATGCTCCTTCCTGTGCTGCATCCAAGCCATAAAGACTGATGGCAACTATGAAGGCAAGCAGCAGTGGATTATGGGAAACCTACTCATTGTCATATTATGGAACAGCAAGTCCTGGAATATCAAAAACAGGATAGTCATTAATTTCCACTTGTCAGTGTTTCATTAGATTAGGCTGCCTAGGTCATGCGCTGACTCCATGGATGAATGCATTGTGCTGAAAGGTTAATCCTACAATATACATCATTAATATAGTATCGTACCTTTTTAGGGGAAGACCTAAGGAAGTAGGTTTTATGTTATGCAGCTCCACAATACAGAATTCCAAAATAGACATACAACACAAGCAACAATACTGTGCATTTAATGCAATAGGTACATAGTAAATGGAATAGTATACCTCAAACCTGAAAACAAATCTGATCATTAGATAATATTACAAAAAAAGTGAATACCATGAGACATGATTAGATATGTGCACTATGGCAGGAATTTATTTATTTATTTATTTGCTGACCGAGTAAGTCCACTAAACAGGGCAACTTGGTAGCACTGCTGTCTGGCTAAGTGACTTGCTCAGAGTCACACAGTAGAGACACAGAAGGTGAGATAATAAAATCCTGGACTCCAGGAAGCAGGTTTGCATCCTTAATCTTCTGTGTTGTCAGAATATTACAAAGATATGACATAATGAAAGCTATGCCTTTGAAAATTTGTATGATTTACCTACATAAGAAAGAAGACAGAAACATAATATTATTATTGAATCATGGAGTGAAAAGCAGTGAAATGAACCAAGCATTCAAGGGTGAGGAAGAGCAGAAATCAACCAACAAGATCAAACAAGGATAAATAGAAAAGACCAATGTCAGAAAAGTAAGGATGCAAAGACAAGAATGAGTCACCATGGCTGTGAGACATCAGCAAATGCTAGATCTGTGAGTATGTGGCAGTGGGAGCCACATATGGGAATAGGTTCATCAGGGCTGTGAGACATCAGCAAATGCTAGATCTGTGAGTATGTGGCAGTGGGAGCCACCTATGGGAATAGGTTCACCAGGGCTGTGAGACATATCAGCAAATGCCAGATCTATGAGTATGTGGCAGTGCGAGCCACCTATGGGAATAGGTTCACCAGGGCAGTGAGACGTATCAGCAAATGCTAGATCTGTGAGTATATGGCAGTGGGAGCCACCTATGGGAGTAGGTTCACAAAAATCAGGGAAAATGGACCAGCACTGAGGTTAACCGTACTTGGAGAAGAAGGTTCAAAATAGTAAAAGTGAAAAACTCCAGTATCGGAAACGGAGAGTTAGTAAAACCAAAGTTTAATCAAGAGTTCAAATAAATATCCACAAAGCTTTCAGGAATAACCCTTCCTCAGTATGTACATATGCAATTCAACAATCACAATCAATTTAAATAATTAAAGATTAAATCACATGGCACACCATTATGCAATCAGAAAAAAACAACAGTTTAAAGAAACAACAATTCAAGGAATAACAATTAAAAAATAATTTTAAAAAGATAAAAACAAAGTTATAGAATAATAGTAAAATGTAATATAAGCCAAAAATTTGACAGAATTATTTCTAAAACAGTTATTTTAAGAGCAATTGCTTCTTTCTTAAAATAGGTTTAATACTAACAGCCATGTTAAACCCAGGTGCCTGATCTACCTCTAACCATTAGATCCATTCATATTCACATACCCCAAGTTTGTTGTTCACATCACCACCCCTTCTGCTCTTAAATCTAATGTCTATCACCCTAAAAAGAAATTTGCATTCATTGCCTTCTTCCAATGTATGGTTAGCTAGTGCATTGCTGTTTATCTCTCTCCTGATCACTTATTCATGCTCAATAATTCTTTCTCTAAAGTTTCTAGTACTTTTTCCTATATAGAAGGCAGGACATTTCAAACAATTAGCCATATAAACCATATTAATATAATTACAGGTAGCGTTACATTTAAATACAAACTTTCTCTTAGTTATAAGCTGTATAAACACATTATCCTTCATAATGTCATTGCAACAACTACAATTATAACATGGAAACATACCCAGTTCGTTGACTCTTTGTGGCTGGTAGCTGATAGAGCTTTATAGCATAGGTGTTGTTTCGAGTTTGAACATTTTTAGTACGCAAAACATGTTTTTTCACCTACTATTCTGCTAATTTCAGGCATAGCTCTTAGGATATGCCATTTCTTTGTTATTATATTCTTAATACCGTCAGACCTCCTGCTATAACTAGTGGCATATCACATATGATTTTGTCTCTAATGTTACCCACTTCTCTATTATATTCTGTAAAGTATGGTCTAGCATCAGAAGTTCATTTTGCCAGAGTGGCCTCTTTTATTTCCTGTAGTAACCTGCCCTTATATCCACATTCTTTAAATTCTGCTGTCAATTTGTTCAGTTTTTCACAACATAAAGTAATGTCTGTATTCAACCTATTGACTTTTAAGAAATGACTCCTGACTATACTTTTAAATGTGTGTGGGGCATGCATACTGGTCCTATGAGTGAATCTATTCATTTTACAGGTTTCCTATAGATGGAAGTCGTAATGCTTGTCCCATTCTTTATTAAACTAATATCTAAAAAAATTATATAATCTCTTGAATATGTAGCTGTAAACTGTAGAAAAATAGTTGTATGATTCAAATAATCAATGAAAAGATCCAATTGAAGACAATCACCACCCCACAGAAGAAAGATGTCATCAACAAAGCGCTTAAAGAAAAGAACCTTATCGCCATATTCATGTGTACTATTAAATACATATTTGTCCTCCCATTTAGCTATGGCTATATTCACATATATGTTGGCAATAGATGTACCCATGGCTACACCAGTTTTTTGATGAAATACATGCTCTTGGAATATAAATATATTGTTATTCAAAACAATCTTGAGTAGCTCAGATATAGTCTCTATCTCTCTGCCACATCTGCTAGTGTTCTAACATAAAGAACTGTGTACAGCATCGACTCCAAAATTTATGGGAATCATAGTGAATAACGACTTAATATCTAATGTAATAAAAATATATTCACATTCTTTATACGCATTCTGCCACTCATATAATTAATGTAAGAAGTCTCTATTATCTTGTACATAGCACCTTACTTTCATCAAATGTTTGCCTAAAACAGATTGCAAACATATTGATATTTGCTCAGTCACCCACCCACCTCCTGAGACAATAGGTCTCATGGGGGGCAGTGGAGGCTTTTATGTATTTTAGGTAATCCGTACAATACGGGTATAAGTGGATAGGAAACATTAAAAAAGTTAAACAAATCAATGTCAATGTCATTATTGATCTGTAGCTCATATACACTCATGTTGACATTACTAATAAACTTAGAAATATCAACATTCCTAATGTTAGAGAAAGCATTATCACTAAAAAATTCAAATATACATAGCATAATTGGATTTGTTCAGTATCATCACTGCTCCACTTTTATCTGCCTGCATAATTACAATGTCTTTATTACTTTCTAATCTACTAAGTGCTTTATTTTCTGCAGGAGTACGAATATAACATTTTTCTTTTCTCTCATAGTATAATACTCGCATATGTCACACTTACAAATTTCATAAAAGGCAGTTACTACAGGACAATTAACTGGCACAAACAGACTAGATTTTTTACATACCTGAGATGTCATTGATACTGAATCCTGAAAAATAAGTTTCAAACCAATGTTCCTTGGAAAAAGTTTAAGGTCCTTGAGAGCATCCACAAAAACTATCACTATTAGACGGAATAAACTGTAAGCCTTTATGTAATAAACTAAAGTCATCTTCAGTTAATATAAGGCTAGAAAGATTAACAATGGAACATCTATTCAATTTGCCTGGCTTTCATTTTGCTGTGAGTTTGAGGTCCTTTGCTATGCCATCATTTCACTCCTTCCTCTTTACAGTGTACAATTTTCCATTCCTTTCTGTTATAGTCATACAATCATAAATATCCTACTTTTTATTATTATGTTAAACTTCTCTCTTCATTATCCATATTTGACCCCCACTCCATTTCCCACAACCAGCAACTAATTATTCTTAAAATTACTGCTAGTTTCCATTTAAAGTCACAAAAATCTCACATCAATGGATGAAACCAACTCCTAGTACAAAACGTAATCAAGAGGCAAAACCAAGGAGGCAGTAGACACAGCAGTGAAAAATAATTTGAGTTTAATGAAGTATGAGCACTTTCGCATTGCTTCCATAATGCTTCTTCAGATACAGTAAAATAACATCTCAAACTACTTGTATTTAAGTCTCCATTAACGAATAAAAATACTAGGAGTAGTCACATAACATATAAAACAATCAGCTGACTCTTCAGTTATACTAATTACCTGACCTAAACTACAGCTTGGAAAATCCCAAATAACACATTCATCATGCAAAACAAATATAAAACATTCAGCCTATAATGCAAAGCTGAAAAGCTGGTAAAATTAACATATTAAGTACCTAGAAAAATACATGCATGTTTATATATAACAAACAGATCTCATACTATCAAATGCATAATCATATTAATAGCACTCAGACCCCCCTGATGGAAGTCATAAGAACTAGCAAATAAATACATATAAAGCTACTCAATAACCCATTCAAGATGTAAACATAAGGCCTCCATCACTGTGTCATTTCTATTTAAAATTCTGCAACCATTCCATATATAAAATAAAAAAGTTTGTAAAAAAATACTTACATTCTCACCCCCATGGCTTCCACTTAAAACAACTTTTGACTAATCAGCAAATATGTCTATTTCAAATGAGTCTGCATGCACATGCCATTTCAAAATCAAGTTAAACAGTCAGTGCAAGTAAATCTAATCAACAACAGTCTTGTGTATAGAAAGAGCAGCAGAATAAGTAAAAACATTTATATGGATACCCCATTGGCTTTACTAAGCACATATTTTCATAAATCAACAAATTTATCTATTGTAAATGAATCTGCATTCTAATGCCTTTTCAAAGTCAGCTATTTGAGTTTGTGCATACAGATCTGGAAGACCTAGATCGTCTCACTGAGCATATACTAATAATTAAAATTTCCTGTTATCCAACATGCTCATTGCACATGAGAAAAGTTCTATTCCGATTTTTACTCGCCAAAAGCTCCACTTTATGCATATAGGTTCATAGGTTCATAGGTTCATACTAGGCTATCTGCCCTAGGGCATTTATAAGCCTAGCCAGAGTGTGTTTGGCTTTCGCCACCCATTTTAAATTCATTTTTCTATGCCTTTTTTTGAGGTTAGTATACTGTACAGTGACACAGAAGTGATAGCCGGGGTAAACCTACAATCTCCCATCCACTCATCAAGATTCCTCTTGAAGAGAGTCAGTGTGGGACTCTGCCTAACTTGGACTGGGATTTTATTCCAGAGTGAAGGGAGCCTCTGGGTTATGAATCTGTCCCTCCAGCATGTCCTATTTATTTCAGTGCTGAGGTTCAAGTCTCTCGAGTGCGTAGCTCGATAGGATTTGGATTTTCTGAGGTGCACCATGTCCATGAATTCCGGGTTGGACATGGCTTTATACATCAGGCACAGATCGCCTCTGAGCAGGCGGTATGCCACTGAGTAGAGCTGGAGTTTCTTTAACCGGGCAGCATATGGCATCTGTTTGAGCCCTTTGATCCTCTTGGTGAGGTACTTTTGGGGTCTTTCCAGTTGCTGCAGGTGTCTGGTAAGGTACATCCCAAAAGGGACATTGTACTCAATTATGGGCCTGATGAGGGATGAGTAAAGAGGTATGATGACCTCCCCTGATCTAGATGTGAATCCCTTCATGATTAGGTGGGCTATATAAAATGTTTTTCTAACCACTTTGGCCACGTGGTTGTCAAATGAGAGATTGCTATCAACTTGGGTCCCCAGATCCATAATGACTTCTTCTGTACTTAATGGATTACCACCTATGTGGTAATTTGTGGGCACTTTGTTTTTGCCAAAGGGGATGACTATACACTTTTTGGCATTTAGCTTGAGGCCATGGCTCTGGCACCAGTTGTCTGTTTCTATGAGGCCCTTTTGGAGGATGCTTGTGTCGGCTGGAGAGTTGATTATGGCACCCAGTTTGCAGTCATCTGCGAACTTGGTCAGCCACAGTCCTTCTGTGTTGGCCTGTACCACTGAGAAATATATACCGAACAAGAGAGGTCCCAGGACTGAGCCTTGTGGGACGCCACTTGTAACTGGTTTGGAGTCTGACATGGCTCCAGCAATTCTAACCATGTGGGTTCTGTCCTTGAGCCAGTTTGCAACCCATCTAGTTACATAGGGGTGTATATTTAAGCTGGTGAGCTTATCTATAATGCCCGACTGGGGTATTGTATCGAAGGCTTTTGCGAGGTCCAGGTAGGCTGTGTGGACCACCTTCCCCTCGTCAATGGCCTTGGTGACTGTTTCAAAGAAATCAACCAGGTTTAAGAGGCAGGATCTGCCCTTAACAAAGCCAAACTGGGTAGGATCCAGTGTCTGTAGGTTCCCAATATCTTTATTTATGAGGTCCATGATGATCCTTTCCATAGCTTTGCAGACTAAGCTAGTCAGGCTTATGGGGCGATAGTTTCCAGGATCCGTTGAGGCACCACCTTTGTGGAGAGGGACCATTGTTGCTGTACACCACTCTTTGGGTACATATCCAGTAGTAAGGCTAAGATTGAACAGTAGTTTTATGTTTGGGTTTAGCTCTTCTTGGAGTTCATGTAGGACACATCCCGGGACACCATTTGGTCCCATTGATGCTGTGTTTTTTGCTTTGGAGAGGGCAGCTCTTACCTGAGCATCTGAGATGTCAGGGGGGCAGCACTCTGTTGGGATAGCTATTTGCCCTTTTGGTGGGGAGAGGGGGGAGAAGTTTGCACTGAACCTGTCAGCTAGGATGTTGGCAATGTCTGTGGGCTCTGTGTATTTTTTGTCATTTTGGACTAATTCTGAGCATATCTGGGAATTCCCACCCAGGTTCCTAACATAACTAAAGAAAGCCTTGTGATTATCCTTAGTGTCCTGTGCAATTTTTCTCTCGAAGCTGGCCTTAGACGATTTTATTAGTGCTCGTAGTTTTTTGCTAATACTGATCAGAGATGCCTTCCCTTTTTGGGATTTTGCTCTATCATGTAGTAGCTTCCTCCTTCTATTGTATAGTTTGTTTATGGCTGGGGTCCACCAGACAGGACGTCTGACTTTGGAGGATTGGGTCTTGGTTTTATTTGGCATTGCATGATCCATGCATTCCTGAAGGTGTTCATAGAATGCGTTTATAAAGGATTCTGCGGTCTGGGACGTATTTTCCACAGGCCCGGGGGCTTTGAAGGATTTTGCCTCGGTTTTGAGGCATGTGAAATTTGCTTTAGAGAAGTTTTTCACTGTGGTTTTCTGGGCAGGGGGTGGGGTCGGGATGTGAATATCCAGTGAGATTAGTTTATGGTCTGATCTTACCAGTGAGGGATACACTTCTGGTCTGGAGCATAGTGTCCCCATGTTGGTGATGATCAGGTCCAGTATGTTTTCCCCTCTTGTGGGAGTGGTAACAAGTTGTTCCATAGCATTTGAGTTTATAAATTCTGGGAACCTTTGGGCTAGGGTGTTGGAGCTAGAGTAATGCTCCCAGTCTATGTTTGGGTAGTTGAAGTCGCCCAGTATAATGGTGTTTGGAGAGACCTTCATATTTTCCAGTATTCTCAAGAAGGCCAAGTGGGGTTCCTGTGTTTGGGATGGTGGTCTTTAGCAGGCTATAAACTGGAAGGCAGTTTTACCCACAGTTAGTTACACATGGATAGTCTCTGATGCTTCGTGCTGTGCCACCAACCTGGAGGTGTGGGTATCTTTGACGAATATTTATACTCCCCCTCCTTTTGTGGTTCGGTCCAAGTTTTGGAGCCGAAAAGCATGGTATGACGTATAACCTGGTAGTGCTGGGGTGCTCTCGGGAGCTTTGAACCAGGTTTCTGTTACTGCACAAATATCAATGTTCTCCATGCTAAGGAGAGTTTCGAGTGCATGCATCTTGAGGTTTAGACTTCTGGCGTTGAGTAGCATTACTCTTAGTTTCTTATCCCTTGTGATACCTATGGAGGTGGGTTTGTCTTTTGAGCCTTGCCTAAAAAAGGCACTATGGGGGTAGCAAGAGCCTTTGCCAATATCCGAAAGCCCAGGGGTGACAGGTGTAAGCCATCCCTAGCGAAGCATCGTGGCTTGTCGAGCATGTCATCCCAGGCTGACAGGCCTTGGATCCCCTTTGAATGACACCAACACTTAAGCCAATTGTTGAAATTGATCATCTTGTCTTCATATTGTGGCATCATTCTTGGTGAGGGTAAGATGCTACTCAAGGTCAGGGTCATACCGGCCTGGGATACATGCTCAGAGAGCTCCTCTATGTCTCTTTTCATGTAGTCCAGGGAGGTATGTCTCAGGTCATTCACACCAGCATGGACAATGACTGAGTCATATTTGTACTTGCCTTGGAGTGACCTGAGTGCTTGTGTTATGTGGCGGATCCTAGTGCCCAACAGGCAGCTCACCGTGACCTTCTCCTTGTTCAGCCTGGTGAGCGGGACATCAGTGTGCCTGACGATAGAGTCACCTATTACAAGTGTATCAGGTGTGTTGTTTAGCCTTAAGGGCTGCGACTGTTCGGCACACTGGCTTTGTGAGCTATGTGTTGCACGTATTTTGTTTTGGGGTAACGGTTGCTTGGGTGTCTGCTTCGGAGGTCTCTGCTGCTTAGGCAGATTTTTATTTAGAGCCTCCGAGTATGTTTTTGTGTGTTTATGTGTTTGGTTTGTTGTCGTGGTAGGTCTATGTGAGACTGGAATTGTAGTGAGTGTGGTTTCCTTCTCCTCCTGACTGGTTACGCCAGTACTGAGTTGAGAGAGCTTAGCCTCCAGTTTGGCTATATGGTTGCATCTTTCACATGTGTTGGAATTTGTTGGGAGGAGGAGATGGTTGTCTGTGTACATGAGGCAGTTGTAACATTGCCTCAAGATTCCCAGATTCACCAGCTGGACCGGAGTGGAGATTGACAACTGACCTTTGGACATGCTAGAATAGTATTGGGAATTCCTTTATAATTGAAAAAAAGAGCCAGTGGGGAACAAGGTACTCAAGGGGAGTTTGTGAGGGTGTAGTGCTTTTAATTTTTTAGAGCTGACTTATATAATTGCTTTAGTGAGCAAGTGCCAGGTAACTTAAATGCAATGTGTTACAGGTAACTTAAATGCAAAAATGACAAACAGTAACTTTCTTTCAAGTGAAACAAGGAAATAAGTACAGTAAGCAATGCAGATATCACTAGGGATCCACAGAAGTGCTAAAAGGCCACGTTTTAGGTGGAATTAGCATTTCAGTGAAATAAACAAACAACAAGCATACAAATAAAGCTAGATTCAGCAGGCCTGGATCTAGTCTATGCTACAGCAAACAAGGTGTACCAATTTCAGTAAGAAACAGTTAGAATATGCAGGCACTATAAGCCTCTAACCAGAAATTCCCTGCTCAGAAGGGCAGAGTCCAGCCTCTCCTCCCACAAGAGTGCAGACCGCAATCCTTCTTAACGTAAAATAACTAGCCTGAAGCCCAAGTGCTTAAACCAGAACTAATACACTTTTAGAATAACAGACACTGAGCTCTCAATCAGCAGTTCCCAACTTGATGTAAGCTACCTGTCCCTACAAAGCAATTGCTGAATGAGTGAAGGCTTCCTTGGGTACAAAACTATCTGGGTTGTAAACAGCATTCAAAAGGAGAGTATCTCTGTGAATTCATTACAGGATAGCCAGTGTAAGTAGTGCCCTGTAGTGGTCAATGACAAATATGAATCAATCTCACTGAGCTAACTGAAAGTTCATGTGCAAACTTTAACTATGTTTTTTGCACATGGAGTCTTTCTGCAGCTTTGTAATTTAGGCATCTTCTTTTTTTCTCATTAGCTCATCTACAAGTAGTTTTTTTGTATTATATGAGCAATTTTTTCAGTTAGTTCAGTGAGATTGATTCATATTTCTCATTGACCACTAGAGGGCACTAGTTACACTATCCTGTAATGAATTCACAGACAACTTTACTAGAAAGGCTCACACAGACTCTGCTGCACTTTGCTGTGAGGGAAAGGTTAGTTTGCTTTATATTTGTTGTATTTTGTATAACTTTATTGCCTTTTTTTGAATATTTTTTAATACTGTGATTTGTTTTCTTTACCTTGTGTTTTACTTGTATTCTGCTTTTAACTGCATATTAAAACTTGAAAAGAGACCACAGCTCTGTCTTTTGTGAGTCATGCAGAAATTAGAACAGGTCAATTAAAGACTCACACATAAGATAGAAGAGGTCAGTTAAGGTTAATCATCTGTGAACTGGGGGGTGGAGCTTGGAACTAAACCTTCTATTTAAGGGGTAAAATAAAACATTTCAGAGCTTTACTATAAAGGCTCACCCAGACTCTGCTACACTTTGCTGTGAGGGAAAGGATAGTTTGCTTTTTATTTGTTGTATTTTGTATTACTTTATTGCATTTTTCGATTTTAAATACTGTGATTTGTTTTCTTTGCCTTGCGTTTTACTTGTATTCTACTTTTAACTGCATATTAAAACTTGAAAAGAGACCACAGCTCTGCCTCTTGTGAGTCAGGGGTAAAATAAAACATTTAAGAGCTTTACTAGAAAGGCTCACCCAGACTCCACTACACTTTGCTGTGAGGGAAAGGTTAGTTTGCTTTTTATTTGTTCTATTTTGTATTAGTTCATTGCCTTTTTTATTTTGAATACTGTGATTTGTTTTCTTTATCTTGTGTTTTACTTGTATTATGCTTTTAACTGCATATTAAAACTTGAAAAGAGACCACAGCTCTGTCTCTTGTGAGTCAGGCAGAAAGAATCCCCCCACCCAGTTACTGTTGTGTTCTTAAACATCACTGTCTTTCTAGCTGCTTGCCCCTTATGTTAATTTGACCATATATCTCTTTTCCTCTCTGCTTTTAGTGGCTTATGTGAGTAAGCACAAAATTATCATTTTTTGAAATCACTCCCCTTCAACTATTTAAATTTATTGGCCATCCTACTGTATTCCATAGTACCAGAATACAAAAGTGACTACCCCCTTTCAATCTATCTTGCTGTTTTAAAAATAATGACTCTTCACTAAAACTTAACTTTTTAGACAGGTAAAACTTAAGTTACCTACGTTCACATCTAATTCCTTTAGTGCACATTGCAGTGTTTAGGATAAACCCATTTTTTCATCTTACCTTTAAGCATCTATTGAAGACCACCAGTTATTTGAGAGCCCACATTCTGCCTCTCAGTAGTCATCTTGGGAGTAGTGCTTCTGTTTTCTCCTGGTGAGAGAAAGAGTGCAGTTACATTATTTCCTGGAGACTGCTTATCTCCAGAAAGCTTAATAACTGCATTATATGTGACAGCTTGGAATCTGTGCTTATATTCTGATCCTGGTGAGAGTAGGAGTAGAGTGCATTGATTCCTGACTCTTTCTGGTTGGAGTCCCTGTGACTAGCACTTGCTCTAAAACATGCTGGAAAGCACTAGGAAGCCTTAAACTGATACAAGCACTCAACTCTCATTGTTAAGGAGAAATTAATCGTAGGCACTAAACAGCCTATAATTGCAACATACCTTGCCAAGGTAAGGGGAAAAAAAGCACCTAACCAGGCATGTCCAAGGCTCAGCTTCCAATGATTCCTCCTGTCCACCTGGTGAATCTGGGCATAGTGAGGCAATGCAGCAATTGCCTCATGTACACAGACAACCCTCTCCTCCTACCACCCAACACTACAACCTGCGAGAGATGCACTTACATAGCCAAACTGGAAGCAAAGCTCTCTCATTCAAGAGGAGAAGGTAAACACCCACACTACACCTCAAGTAACACATAGCCCTTCAAAACCCTCACTGCCAACACCCACACATAGCAACACTAAGCACACATATGTGGAGGCCGTTAACATTAACCTGCCCATGCAACAAGGACCTCCAAAGCTGAAATGCAAACAAGCACTAATCACAACCAAATTATCACATAGCTCACAACATCAGTGTGCAACCCAAAAACAGCCCCTAAGTGAAGACAACGTACCCAACACTTTAGTCATAGGTGACTCTATAGTCAGGCACACTGATGTCCCACTCACCAGGCTGAACAAGGAGAAAATTACAGTCAGCTGCCTGTCAGGTGCCAGGATCCACCACATAATGCATGCACTCAAGTCACTCCACAACAAGTACCAATACGACTCTGTCATTGTCCATGTTGGAGTGAATGACTTGAGATGTACCTCCCTGGACTACATGAAAAGAGACATGGAGGAGCTCTCGGATCATGTGACCCAGGCAGGTATGACCCTAGCCCTGAGTAGCATCCTGCCTTTTCCCAGAATGATACCACAGTATAAGGATAAAATAATTGACTTCAACAATTGGCTAAGCTTCTGGTGTCATTCAAAGGGGATCCGGTATCTGTCTGCCTGGGATGATATGATTGACAAACCACAATGCTTTGCCAGAGATGGTCAGCCCTGGGATTCAGGTTACTGGCAAGGCTAAAAGGACAAACCCGCCACCATAACAGGTACAAGTATGCAAAATTGAAGGTAATGCTACTCAATGCTAGAAATCTAAACCTCAAAATGCACTCTCTCAAGGCACTCTTAAAAATGTAGAACATTGATATCTGTGCAGTAAATGAGACCTGGTTCAAGGCTCCAGAGAGCAACCCCTGCAATACCAGGCTACAGCTCTTACCACGCTTTTCGGCCACCAAACCAGGACCAAAACACTAAAGGTGGAGGAGTGTCCATATTCACCAAAGATATTCACACTTCCAGGCTAGTTGCCCAACACAATGCATCCAAAATTCTCCAGGTGCAACTAACACTAGGTAAGACTGTAATCCAAATTGTAGCTTGCTACAGATCCCCCACCATGCCCCAAGATTCTCACTAGACCTTTCAGAACATACTGGAAAATATTAAGATACAACCAAACACCCTAATACTGGGTGATTTCAACTACCCTGCCATTAACTGGGAAAACTACTCATGTGCCAACACCTTTGCCCAATGATTCTTTGAATTCATAAATTCCAATGCCCTGGATCAACTAATCCATAGTCCCACCAGGGGCTCCAATATCCTGGACCTGGTCATTACCAACATGGGAAATCAATGCTCCACACCAGTCATCACTCCCTTGTTTGTTAGGACTGACCATAAGCTAATCACCTTTGACATCCACATCCCACCACCACACCAAGTTCATGCTACTTAAGTCAGAAGTGACAAATTTCATGACCCCCATGCAGTTGGGAACTGAAAGTTTGACTGCCGAATTCTACACTAAAGCACTGTACGAGCACATCCACTCATGCATGAATCATGCCATCCTAAATAGAACCAAGACACTCTCCTCAAAAAAAAGGAAGCCAATCTGGTGGTCCCCTATCATAAACAAACTATTCAACAGAAGGAAGAAACTGTTGCAGAAAAAAGGAAAATCCCAGGATGCAAAAAACTGCCTTACCAACCTCAGTAAGAAGCTGAGATCCCTCATAAAATCCTCCAAAGCTAGTTACAAAAATAAAATTGCCAAAGATTCCAAAGACAACTACAAGGCATTCTATAGCTATGCCAAGAATCTAAATGACAATGCTCAGATCTGCCCTGAGCTACAACAGAATAGCATTAAATATACTAATCCCAAGGACATTGTCACTATCCTTGCAGATCAATTCAGTGCCAACTTCACCCCACTCTCACCCCCTAAAGGGCCCATCTCAATACCGAAATATTGTCAAATTCCAGTAATCACAGCCGCACAGGTGAAAACTGCACTCTCCAAAACTAAGAATACAGCATCCATGGGACCAGATGACATCCCGGACTGTGTACCACATGAACTACAAAATGAACTGGCACCTCACCTAAGTGTCATGTTTAATCATAGCCTCACCTCAGGCTTTGTGCCCATTGAGTGGCGCACAGCTACAGTTATCCTGTTCCACAAGGGGGGATCCACCTTGGATCCTGGGAACTACCGTCCCATCAGTCTGACAAACCTGATCTGCAAGGCCGTGGAATGTATTATTATGGAACTTATAAACAAAGACATTGGCAACCTTCAAACACTGGACCCCACCCAGTTTGGGTTTGTGAAGGGCCGATCGTGTCTCTTGAACCTGATTGACTTCTTTGAATCAGTCTCCAGAGCCGTGGACAAGGGTAAGGCGGTCCACACAGCCTATCTGGACCTTGCCAAGGCCTTCAACACCATCCCCCACTCTGGAACCATAGATAAACTTACTAAGCTGGGCATAAAACCCTATGTCACACGATGGGTTGCCAACTGGCTTACTGACGGAATCCACACTGTAAAATTAGCTGACTCCAAATCCAGCTTCAGACAAGTGACAAGTCGAGTACCTTAGGGTTCAGTCCTGGGACCGCTATTGTTTGGCATCTACTTCTCTGAAGTACAGGCCAACACTAAGGGACTCTAGCTAACAAAGTTCGCAGATGACTGCAAACTGGGAGCCATTATTAAATCCAGAAATTATGTGGATATTCTACAAAAGCGCCTTACAGAAACAGATGCTTAGTGCCAGAGCCATGGGCTCAAGCTCAATGCCAAGAAGTGTATAGTTATCCCCTTTGGGAAAAACCATGTACCCATGAATTACCACATAGGTGGCAGTACACTAAACACTGAAAGTGTGATAAGAGGCTTAGGAACACAGGTGGACAGTGGTTTCACCTTCGATAACCACATCGCCACAACAGTCAGGAAATCCTTTTATGTGGCACACCTCACCACTAAGGGCTTTTCATCCAGAAAAAAGGAATTCATTGTCCCACTGTACTCATCCCTCATTAGACCCATCATAGAGTACAACGCCCCATTTGGTATGTACCTCACAAGACATCTGCAACAACTGGAAAGGCTGTAGAAACACCTCACTAAAAGAATCACAGGCCTAAAGCAGATGACCTATGCTGACCGACTAAAAAAAACCCAGCTATACTCTGTCACATATCGTCTACTCAGAGGCGATCTCTGCTTAACATACAAGGCTATGTCAAACCCAGAGCTGTTGGACATGCTACACTTAAAGAAATCCCAATCCATCAGAGCCACATGCTCCCGGGACCTAAACCTTGTCATCACAATGAACAAAACATGCTGGAAGGATTGGCTCCTGACCCAGAGACTCCCTATACTCTGGAATAGACTGCCCATACATGTCAAGCAGAGTGCCTCCTTGCCACTCTTCAAAAGGAACTTTGACAACTGGATAGGAGATAGGAAATTTACCCCAGGGATCATGTCAGTCACCCTGCTAAACAGGGGTCCAGGGAAGTAAATATTGTGGGAAGAAATAGCCAGGGAATTGTTATGGCAAGGCTTGTACAGGCCCTAGGGCCAATAGCCCAGTACCAACCTATGAACCTATAAGAGACTCTCCTTTTGAATGCTGTTTACAACTCGGGTAGTTTTGTACCTAAGGAAGCTTGCACTCATTCAGCAATTGGTTTGTAGGAACTTATGCATAAAAGTGGAGGTTTGGTGAGTAAAAATTGGAATAGATTTTTCTTCATGTGCAATGAGCATGGTGGAGAACAGGAAGGTTTCATTATTAGTCTATGCTCAGTGAGTCGATCCATGTCTTCTAGATCTATATGCACAAACACTAATAGCTGACTTTGAAAATGCATTAGAATGCAGATTCATTTACAATAGATAAACTTGTTGATTTATGACAAGATGTTCTTAGTACAGCCATGGGAGTGTCCATATAAGTATTTTTTACGTATCTTGCTGTTCTTTAAATACACAAGAGTGTTGTTGATTAGATTTACTTGCATGGACTGTTTAACTTGATTTTTAAATGACATGTGTATGCAGACTCATTTGAAATAGACATATATGCTGATTAGTCAAAAGTTGTTTTAAGGGGGAAGCCATGGGGTGAGAATATAAGTATTTTTTACAAACTTTGTTGTATTGTATATGGAAAGGTTGTAGAAATTTAAACAGAAATGACACAGTGCTGCAGGCCTTATGTTTACATCTTGAAGGGGTTATTGAGCAGCGTTGTATGTGTTTATTTGCTAGTTCTTATGACTTCCATTAGGGGTGTCTGAGTGCTATTAATATGATTATGCCTTTGATAGTATGAGAACTGTTTGTTATATATATAAACATGCATGTATGTTAGTTGTTTTAAGGGGGAAGCCATGGGGTGAGAATATAAGTATTTTTTTACAAACTTTGTTGTATTGTATATGGAAAGGTTGTAGAAATTTAAACAGAAATGACACAGTGCTGCAGGCCTTATGTTTACATCTTGAAGGGGTTATTGAGCAGCTTTGTATGTGTTTATTTGCTAGTTCTTATGACTTCCATTAGGGGTGTCTGAGTGCTATTAATATGATTATGCCTTTGATAGTATGAGAACTGTTTGTTATATATATAAACATGCATGTATGTTTTATTTAAGTACTTAATATATTAATTTTACCAGCTTTTCAGCTTTGCATTATAGGCTGAATGTTTTATATTTGTTTTGCATGATGAACGTGCTATTTGGGATTTTGCAAGCTGGAGTTTAGGTCCGGTGATTAGTCTAACTGAAGAGTCATTTGATTGTTTTATATGTCATGTGACTACTCCTGGTATTTTTATTGGTTTATGGAGACTTAAATACAAGTAGTTTGAGATGTTATTTTATTGTATCTGAAGAAGCATTGTGGAAGCAATGCGAAAGCACTCATACTTCATTAAACTCAAGTTATCTTTTACTGCCATGTTCTACTGCCTCCTTGGTTTTGCCTCTTGATCTAGTTTTCATTTACAAGTAAATGTGATTTCATTCAAACGTTCAATACAAATGGTCCATACAATGTAAAACATTTTTATCTATTTTACTATCATATACCTTATTTTTATGAATATAATATCCATGCATAATCATATCCATATTTATTCCCTTTTCCTACTTTATATTTTCAAAAAACTTTTTTGACATAATTTTTCCACAGTTGTTTAACCCTTATACATTGTAAGAAACCATATTCTTTGGTTTCTTCTTTACCACAATATATATATTTACATTCTTGCATTGATTTTTTTTAAATGGCATATTTCATTTTACTGGTAATTTAATAATTACTAATCCCCATAACAAATCTTGACAGTCTACTTACCTATTACACCGTGCTTTTCGTACTTTTATATCTTTAACTTTTTCATTTGCTAGCTCAATCCAAAGATTAACAGAATAATATTGTATCATGATGTTTTTTATACCCCACTTCCCTCTCATTTTCTATTTCATTATTTTTTTTCAAAAAAAAAAAAATCTTGGCAACATCTCATTTTTTCATCCAAACATTTTTTGCTTGTTTGAATTTTTCATTCATTTTTATTTTCCAAAAAAAAAAATCTTAGTAATATCAAGTCTCTACATCCAGACATTCTTTTCCTCATTTCAGTTTTTTAAACATATCATAATGCCACTTATATTTGTACTTTAGTGAATGTGCTATTAACTTTTCACTTTTATAATTTATCCAAAACAAAACTTTATACAAATTCAGAAAAGCAGCATAAACAATTGGGTTCATTAATCCTAAACCTCCATCTTCCTTATCCATATACAAGGCTCCTTTCTTACTGGATTCAATCTCAAACCTCATATAAAAGAAAAAAAATACTTGTAGTATTTCTTTTTTTAAAGATTATTGGCAACATATAGACACTAGCTAAATATGTAGGTTTTCCCAATATTACTGAATTAATCAAATTAACCTTTTTATTAAGTGAAAGCTTGTATGTTTTCCAAAAATAACAAAGCTGCTTTATTTCATCTATTATCCTATTCCATTGTTACTCACATGTTTACTCCCAATTTTATTCCTAACACAGAGATTTATTTCATGAAAAAAAGAACTCCTCTATAGTTACTGTATCACCCAGTACTTTACTTTTTTCTTCATTTAAAGTCATGCCTGTTATGTTTAAACATTGATGTACATAACATAACTTCTTTCAACCAAGCTTTGTTTTTTGTAATCAATATAATAACATATGTGAAAGTAAATATAACTGGAATTTGTATCCCTTCATTAGTAATATGAGTAGCACCTTTCATATGCAAATTTACATATCTAGCTAATACATTCAAAAATAATGCAAATAATATGCTACTTATAGGACATCCCTGATGTATGGCATTCTTTATATCTATTTCTTTTTTAACCATCCATTCACTAAAATTCTTACTCTATTTTTGTTATATGTAGAACATACATTCATAATTTTCTCACTAATGTTATATTCTTCCATAATTATCCACAAACATTTATGTCGTCCTGTATGAAATGCTTTATTTAAATCTCTTATGGTGACCTTGATTTCATCAGTCCTGCTTATAATGTCATCCACAATTTCCCTTACTATTAATAATTCCCGACATCCTTTTCTCTTTAAACTATGCATACTATCTTCCATAATATGTTTTATTTTACTTTCCATTCTCTTCTTAATGATTTTCATAAAAAAATCTTATAAAATGCATTGTTCAATACTGTATGTCTCCAATTTTCAACTTTATTTTTATTATCCTTCCTCCATAAAAAATTAAGTATACCACTGCATAAATCTTTATACACAAAAACCTTCATTTAACCACTCCTTCATAACTTTAAAAAGTGCTTTTCTGCTAATTGGCAAAAATATTATGAACATTTTCTTTAAATAATTTATTAAGATATTCATAATATGTTCCTGAGATCTTCTTACCTCTCCTCTATCATCTTTCATTTCTGACTTTATACTAGTATTCTCTTTAACTATGCTACTCAAATAAGCAGATACAGCTTCTCTTTTACCTTGTATTATCTTTTCTTAAATAATAATTTAATTGTCCCTTCATTCTTTTTATAAATTCTCCATTCTATCACATAATATACTTCATAATTTCTTTCCAAATCCCTTAAAGCATCTATAAATATTGCTTTATAGTTTTTGTTGTTTTTTTTTGTTTTTTTTGCTTTTCATACATATGACTAAAATGTAAGCATTTTTTTTATATTTTTGTTTAAAAACTAGCCAACACTCGGACCAGTTTTTATAACACACTCTAGTGGAAATGTGATCTTTCCATAATTGCATACTTATTTTTTCCATTTTCATGCAATAATTTGTCATTTATTGTTTGTATTCATTTTCCCAATCTAATATATTCCTTATTTTCCTGTATCTTTATCCATATGGCTGAGTGATCTGAAAAGCCTGTTACAAGTGTTTTCCCTTAGCTATATGTAAACCTTATGATATAATGAAATTATCTATTTCAGTCTTATATATACCTCAACTATACATCCACAAATTATTATTTCAAATCTTTAAATTGTCACATTTTATAACTTTTTTTACCTAATTTCCTCTCTCCTCCTTGTTTCCCGCCATATCCTAATTAAAATCTCCAATTAATATTATATTCATATTAATTACTACATAAGCCAAATTTTATGAAATAAAATTTCCCTTTCTTTACTTGTAATATAGGCATAGAATGGTGTAATTCTACATACATGATTATGACATCTGAGATCTACAATAGTTAATCTTCCCATCATTGCCAATGTTATATTCAATATTTTCACTGACTTCCTACAAAGTACAACTATGCCAGAACAAAGTTCTTTTCCTAGGTTCCATAATGTATCTCCTCCCCAAAGTTTCTTTGTCTCTAATCCCTCTTCTTGTGTCAAAAATCTTACATCTTCTAATATTATTCCATCAATATCTCACTTACTACACCAATTTAGGATGTCTGTTCTTCGACTTACATTTTTAATAATATTTACATTAACTGAAATAACTATAAAATGCTATTATATTTTAATACTATTTAAAATTAAAATAGTATTAAAGTATAATAGCATTTAATAGTTATTTCAGTTAATGTAAATATTATTTTTAATACTATTTAATCTGCAGTGGTGGTGCTGTGGTAGCGTTGTTGCCTCATAGTAAGACGTTGTGCCGTTCGATTCTCAGCTAGAGCGTCTTCTGTGTGGAGACATGCGTGAATGGGCGTACCTTTGTTGAAGGTTGTATGTAAGGGCTGGCAAACTCAGCATGTAAAAAATATACTACCAGTCATTAGCAGACCGGAGTACCACTGTGGCGACCCCTAACCGGGAAAAGCTGAAAGACACAAACAAACATATTTTAATACTATTTAGTGAAAGAACTTTAAAATGCCAAAATATCTATGTTGTAGCTTGCCAGAAATTATGTAAATTTGGAGTATTTATCTCATTTGTATTACCCATTTCCTTTCTTTTTCTCTTTTATACTTATCCCGTTAAACTTTCTTTTTCTGTCTCTTACTCTTTTGCCAATTGAAGTCTTTCTACCTTTCACTATTTTTCAATTTATATATTCCTCATCACTTATTTCAGAACTTTATTCTATATAGTCTTCTTTTTCATTTTTCTCTTTGTCCTTATCTTTATTTTTACCACAATATTGCTTCCCTACTTCCTCTTTATCTTTTATGGGGACAGTTTCTTCTCTTAATATACTGTTCTCACTTTTGTTTTTTTCTTTGTCATCCTTTTTCTCTAGATTAGAATCTATCCACACATGAATGCCCAATTTTGTTACATTTATAATATCTCAAATCACTCTTTTTTGCATCATGTCCTGTTTCCCCACAAAATTAACATTTCCTATTATCACAATTACTTATCAAATTGTCATCCTTTCCACAGAAAAAAACACATTTTAAGTTCTCCCCAATATTTTACAGCACCTCTGTTACCATCTACATTTGTCATAATAGGGATGTGAACAATTTTTCTTTCTTCATTTTCAGTTCAATATGAAAGTCCCATCCACCAGTCCATAGTCCTCTGTTATCATACACTTTGCTACTGTCCATAACTTCTTTACAAAGTTTGCTTAAACATCTCTTTTTCAACTTAATTTTGAAATTGAACATGTATTTTCTTTATTTCCCAAATTATCCCAAATGGCTTGCTTGTCCATTTCTTTTTCTTCTTTGTTCTGAATTCTTGCCATGAATTTCCTGTGGTTTTTCATATATCTTTTCCTGTATTCATCTCTTATCACTTCCCCTGCAGATTTCTTAAAAGCCTCAGAATATGATTTCTGTTTCTGGCAATCTTCTTCTTCTAAAATGGCTCCTAATTCCTCCAATTGGACTTCATCCATAATTTTAAACCATGAAACATCTTTTCCACTTTCCAGCTCACTCTGCAATATCAATTCATCTAACATATCCTCCCAGAACCCTCCTGAGTGGAGGATTGTAATAAAATGTCCATCATTGTTTTGAACATTTGCTTCTGTTGAAACAAACAAATTTTTCTGAAACAACTCCTCAGAATCCTCTAGAGCCTCACACACTATAGCATTTGCCTCTGTGCTATCCACCATGTTGAATATCCTTGAGTGCTGTTCTTCCAGCTACCACTGCACTAAGATCAGAACAAGAACTCTTCTAATGAGTAGGGGAAGTCCCCTGAGGTCATGGCCAGATTTATTCTAGTGGTAGAAATACCACCTCTGATCTCCCCTGAAAACAGGTCACTAAACTAGTAGGACTAACTTGGTCAACAAAGGATAACTAATATAAAACAAATAATAATACAATAAAATATCTAACCCTTGTGTAGGGCTTTGATGCTATTCCCCATACTGGGATTACTGACAAACTCTCCTAACTCACCATTAAGCTATAAATGTTTGCTGGCTTGATAACTGCTTGTCTGACAGAGCTATACCACTAATGTTGAAGGTATTTGCTCTAGACAGAATAATGTCACTGGTGGTGTCCCAAAAGACTCTCTCTCCTGTATTGCTTCCTCTTTGATATATATTTCTGTGACATGAAAATAAATATCAAAGGACTATAGCTAGCCAGGTTCACTGATGATTGCAAAGTGGGGGAGCTTATCAAATCCCAGATACTTAAATTCTCTGGCAAGAGCTGGACCTAGCAAATGTTTAATGTATTAATCATTGGTTTACTCTCAACACCAAGAAGTGCAGCATGGTTTCCATTGATGAATCTAGCATCAATATTGCTTACCATGTTGAAAACATTCTTTGACATGGTCATGAGGGACACGTGTGCATATGTTGATAATAGACTCTCCTTTACCACCATATCTCTGTGGCACTTATAAAATCCTTCTGCCTTGCACAGCTTATCATTTTTGGCATCTCCTTAAATTCCATAGAAGTTATAATCCCATGTTATTAATCCCTTATCAGGCCCAACATTGAATGTAATTCACAATTTAGAATGTATCTCACTAAGCACCTAAACCAGCTTGAGAGAAATCAATATTTTCATATAAAGATTTCAAGTCTAAGTACCCTTAGCTACTCTGACAGACTAAAATAGCTGTCTGTCTGTATACTCAGCATCATACAGATGCCTGAGGGGTGACATCTGCTTACCTTTCTGTACTATGAATGATCCAGCACTCTTTGAACTCCTTCACCTAAATAGGACAAGTAGTAAAGCAAACACCCATTCTAGAGACCTAAACCTACATCAACACCACCAGATGGCATGGCAGATACCTACTTAACCTAATGTAGTCCTCATTTCTGGAATAGGCTGCCCTTACCTATCAAGTGGCATATTTCTTTAGTAACCTTTAAATCTGGTCTGCATGACTAGATGGGTTATTATAAACTTTCATCAGGAATTTGTGGAGAAAGCCTATTAATTGGGGGACACTGCTAGCCTTCCACCAATACTGGGTGATGTGGCTGAGCTTCTTGATGTCCTCCTCTGGCTACAAGCTTAGTAAGAACCTAAGAACATTTGAACCTACAACATCTGGAGTAGTCCATGAAGAAAATTTGCCTTTAACCCTGAGCTTCCTTAATAATGATAACAACTTCCAACACTTAATGCTACCTATGTGAGGATCTACAGGTAAGTATGTCCCATAAGGACAGATAGAACTGGGTGGTACCCTCAGGTGTATGCTAATGAGAATGCTTTCTATGAGGAAAAGTAGAGATGGTTGTTATCTGTAAAAATGCAGACTTGGTTATGACCTGTGAAAGAATTTAAAGATAGGAGCTACCTATGCGATTATGTAAAGGCTGGATTTTCTTACAAGAAAAAGTAGATACAAGGGCTACCTGAGATAAATAGTCACTACATATTTTGACATGGTGTGTAGAGGTGAGCGATGCCTACAAACATTGGGAGAGGTGGATGCTACCTATAGGAGCATGTTAAAGTGGATTCAGATAGACATGGTTTACCTATGAGGGCATGTAAAACTGCTCTACCTGTGGAGATTTATAGCAGTATGTGCTATCAATGAGGACATGCAAAGATGGCTGCTACTGGTATGAGAAGTGTATGATGCCTATGAGATTGTGCAATGTACAGGTGTATGCTGCCTACAAAGACATATGCAGGTAGGTGCTCCTAGTGGCATCATATAAAGGTAGGTGTTCCTTAAGAGGTGCTTGTAGAAGAGGGCTCTGGTAATAAGGTTATACAGAGAATTGTGCTAATTATGAGACAGTTAGTGGAGGTGTTTTGTTAAGGTGGAATGTGGATATGAGTGCTAAATATGACAGCATGCAATGATAGTTCCTAAAAAGCTATTTAAAACTGATGGTACCTATAAGTATACATAGAGGGGAGTGCTTCCTAAAGATTGTGTGGAGGCAAATTGCTTCATAAATTTCATGAGCCCTTCTGAATTTTCATGTAAAGTAGCATATTTCAGCATCATCTATATTATGGAAGTTCCAAAAGAATATTTAACACTTGTCTGCAAATCACTGGGCTCCAAACTCCAGGACTAGCATTATGAAGGTTTTCCTCATCATGATTAACTGCTGAGCTATACTAACAGGAGTACAGTTAACCCCTGCATTTCAGCACTGGCCTGTAGCTGGAGTACTACAGATTCAGCAGCTCTAGTCAGGAAAATACAATGGGATACAGTAGCAAAAGTGGTGTGTGTGTGTGTGTGTGTGTGTGTGTGTGTGTGTGTGTGTGTGTGTGTGTGTGTGTGTACATATGCATATGACTGTGCATGTGTGCATGTAGTGTGCATGTATGTGTGTGTATATATGCATGTGTGTGTGTGTGTGTGTGTGTGTGTGTGTGTGTGTGTGTGTGTGTGTGAGTTGAGGGCATCTCATGTCTACAGTGCTGCCATTGTATCACTGTCAGGATCCCTAGCTTGGCTTTCTCATATACACAGTGGACCTTATCTCTTGCTGTGACGTTTCTCTAACTGCATGGTATTGCATTTTCAGCAGACAAGGCTGGTACACACTATAGTGCTTTCTGAATCATGAATTTCATATAACACTGCTGTGAGCAAATTTGCCTATGAACTGTGTACCACTTGCTTTCCTATGCAATAATTATATGTCTGTTGCAGTACTACATAATTCATTCTGAACTATGCAATGACCGTCTCCCTAGATTTTAAAGTATAACTGCTACTGTAGAGTACAGACAGTATTTGAATTTTACCCATACTTCACAAAAATGTACTGCATAGTACTGAAACCAATGACTGCTGAAGTAAGAAGAAATCAGTAGTTAAGCATTTAATAAATTCTTGCAAGCCATAGACAGTCAAGCATTGTAATGTATTTACATGCAGACAACTATAAAACAGAAGTAGCTTTATAGTGTATTGTTCCAGAAACAAACTGCATCACAATTAAAGATAACTTGGTTATTAAAATCAACAATTGCAGTTGATAATTCAGCACTTTGAATTGTGTAGCATTTGCACTCTCATCAAGCTATCGAATAGGTTGTTTTACTCATAAGTACAATGAGTTTAGGCTTAATGGATCAGGTGGTATGTTCAAACTGTCACCATCTATGGGCAAATATCACCATAACCCACTGCTGAATTAGCTTATTGCTGTCACGTGATGACATTTAATTTTTGGCTAAATTAAAATTTAAATACATATTTTTGGATTTGCAACTTGACTTTATTTCTGTTTACAAATTAGAAAAAATATTTTGACCCTGTACAGTAGTACAGATCTAAAATCATAGGATTGTTCTTAAAATAAAACTAGCAATAAAACAGCCCTGTTTTCTTTCAGGCAGTACATTTTACTGGAGTAGGCTTAGTGTAGGAGCTTTTGTTGTTTCCCAGGCTGTCAGATTAAAGCTGACTATTTAATCCATCCTTGTCATGCTAAAACCAATAGATGAATTACACCTAGATCAAACTGTATTGCAACTTCTACCATGTTTTGATGAGGTCTGAGTTAATTGTAATTTGGAAATGAAAGAGGATGGGGGCTTTGTTCCCCATGTAAACAGCAGTGCTGTTCTTGACCTATTCTGTCTCTACATATTAACCAAGCAGAGCTCAGTTAAATGGTTGGTGACAAAATTTACCATATCTATTTCTAGTGCTAAAGATGGTTTTGTACTTTGGAAAAGACGTTACTATATCAGTCTAACAACAAGTTTTCATTTTAAGGGTGGTATTCATAGTCCGAGGCTGCGCAAGTGCATAACACCCATCCGTGGATAGTGGCACAATACAAATATGCAAATAAGGTCAGTGTAATGTAGTTGCATTAAATACAGAAATGCAAAGGAAATTCTATAATCATACCCTTTTTTCCTAAATGTGTAAATTGTGTAAAGGTCATCTTTTTGTACATGAAAACTGTCTTGCAGTATCAAAAATTTTTGTTTCATGTTTGTTTGTTAAGCATGTGATGAAGCAGTTTGTGAACGCACTTGTGCAGTTTATTCAGTGAATAAAACGTGAATTTTAACGCTGGAGTGTGGAGCCTTACCTAAGTCCGCTTGTTGGTTTTTATTATTTGGAATTTGTGTTTATTTGGACACAGGTACCTGGTTGCTGGTGGTGTTTTTTGTTCTTGTTGAGTATGGGAAGTGTTTATGCATACTTGGGGTAGTGATTGGGGAAGTGCTCATGTAACATGGGCAAATGTGCAAGAGCAGTGCTTATGCATACTCGTGATGAATTGAAATGGTTTTGTGTTTCACTTCTATACTTTTCAAACACATTTTACAGTACACAGTCATCAGACATGAAAGAAATTACTAACGATTGCAGTTAATCATGCTTAAAAGTGACAATATAACACATTTAATTGATCTGTTCCTGTCTTCCTTGGAATTTCATTCAGCTGCAAAGGTATAACAACAGCTGTGTGCAGGATTACCAAACTGCTGCACTACTCTTTATACTACCCTGAATTGTGTGTAATTTTTTTCTGATATGGTTACTTATCTTATGGACACCTGTTACTTATGTCAGAAGATTCCACCAGTCTCTTGGCTCTTCTATTTTCTTGTTGAGAATTGTATTTCTTCCTCAGCTACAAGTAAAAGAGAAGGGTAACCATTTTTACTTGTATTTGACTGGACTGCATTCCATATGTACACGTCTTATATTCTCAGTAATCATTTTCATTCCTGTCTTTACCTGTCAGATTACAACCGTTGAATGCATAAATGTGTGAATTATTAAAATTCAGTAGTGATATATTCTACTGCATTGGGTAGGGTCGTGAAGAAGTATGAATGCAGATCTGTCTTTTGATTTAAAAAATACAGGTATCACTGTGCTGAAATGTAACAATTCAAGGAAGTGTGAATTCCTTTTTCTGCAGAACTTTGTCTAATGTACAATAATGAAGTAAAACAACTTGTTCTCTGAAAGGGTACTTACTGTTCATCATTAAAACAAAGTAACCCTCACTCCTTTCCTCCCAGCAATGAGTCTGACTAGGGTGTGGTGAATGTCATTTCAGCCATGTTGTATGCACAGTAAGAAATACTTATGCACAAACAACTAAGTTCTGCAATTCTTTTACTTAAATTTAGTTACCTTTCACAAAACCTGTATTCTTGTAATAATTCAAAAAGGCCTTACAACTTTTTCAATGCAATGTTACACAATTCTTTACATCTGTAACTGCAAGTTTTATTTATAACTGTATTACATGCAATCAACATTACCGATATTTGAACATTACTAACACATTTGCAAAATTACCTGTAGAGATTACTAATTTCATATTCTTTACTGACATTTTTCTTTATTACTGAAACCTCTTAATAGATAACAGCAATATTTTCTCTCTGTCATGAACAGATGGACGTCTGATTACATGAAATGGTATTTATTTTTTCTGAATACATTTCAGAATGTTATCTCAAGCACATATTTGTAGCTTAAGATATCTGACTGTTGAAGTACATGTACTTGTACAATTCTTTCTACCCCCTGCTGTATTTCACATCTCTCCCTCTCTCTCTCTATATATATATATATATATATATATATATATATATATATATATATATAGCTTTTTTCCCTGGGTGTTCATTGAAAATGGACATGTATCCAGTCAGACTTTCCCAGTTAACAAATGTAAAATAAAATAAAAATATGTGTGTGTGTGTGTGTGTGTGTGTGTGTGTGTGTGTGTATTCAGCTATATATGGATTAAAAATGTTACTTATTGTAGAAGTCTGGCTTCTCACTTGAACATGATCAACCCACTTGGCTAGGTGATCAGCACCACACTTTTGCAAGTCATCATATCTCTGATGACACTGCTGACTGGATCAGGTTATACCTGTCAGGGATGACAGGAGTCACCCAGCTCCTGCTAGATAGTGATTTTTTCCAAGTACTGGTACGTGTGCATGCCTGGATCTGCTCCAGGTACAAGTCATGCAGAAGATAGAGCATGATTAGGGTCTCTTTCTCAAACCAGCCAGGAGTGCAACTTTGATCCCACACAGATACTGACATCATTCAATGAGCCAGAACCAGAATGAGGAAAGTATGGTCAGGGCTGTAATAAGCAGGGTCAGAGCCACTCCCTGCTGGATGTGACATCACATTGACCAAACCCCTTTTTAATTAGCATGATCATTAGACCAGGTATTGATAACATTGATAGGTTTGGTGTCACCACAAATGCTTTGCCACATCCTGTTTTTTCTTAAAGGTAAATACTTACCAGAGTATACAATTACCAACAGATTATTTCTAAGTTTATCTAAATCAATTAGGTGTTGCCAGTAATATTTCTTCATAACATTTTTTTATTTTTTTCTTATGTCTGCATTTGTTTTTTTATCTTCATTTCTTTCCTTCTTGCTTTTATTAATAGGTAGTAGAGAAAGAAATGCCAATACTAATGTGAGGAAGTATCTCTAGGACTTTTGTATAGGTATTACTGTTAGAGTATGACATACAGTCTTGGATGGCCAGGGATTAACCTACAGATTCATTACAACCTGACATTCCGATGACTCCATTGTGAATTTTACCAATATATCTGTATATTAGCTAGTTTGGGCGAGGCAGCACATGCCCGCAAACAAGTTGGTATTGCTGCAGAGTTCATAAATGTCCACACCTTCTCAGATTCTTTCATGAAGCATGTCATGCGCATTCACAATTGGCAAAAACCAGAAATATGCAGATGTACTTTGTAACACATTTGCATTGTATTATGAATCATGCACATACATATAAATTAGCCTAATTTGCATACTAAGCATGTAAATTGGCCTGAATTTAAGCCGCAAGGCTGAGCTGTACCATATTGATTTGTGAGTAGTCAAGATTGGTGGCAAATTACTTAGGATACCTCAAACATCGAAAAGTAAGAAAAACTTTATAAAATAAGTAATAATAACAGTTCCAGTCATACTGTTTTAAAGGTCAATTGCAATGCATTTTAAACTGTATTGTGCTTTTACATTGAATGACTGTTTCAATCAAGATACAACTGAACACCCAGGTTTTGGGCAACTTTAATTACCCAACCATTGACTCAGTAAATTACCCAAAAGGTCCTGGATTTTATTAACTCCAATGCATTGGACCAGCTGGTTAACACCCCCACAAGGGGCACAAATATCCTTGATCCGGTACTAACCAACATGGGGGACTATTGTACCACTCCCAGTGTTCAGCCCTCCCAGGTGAGATCTGACAATAAATCAATCTTACTAGAAGTCACCATAACACCAGACCCCCCCCCCCCATTAGGAGAAACCTGACTAAAAAATTTCCCCAAGGCCAACTACAACCTCTTAAGAGACAGCATAAACAGCTTCATAGCTTTCCACCCACAGAGGAAATGGGTACCTATGCAGGGTTTTACACAGATGCTTTATACAAGTGTCTTTATAAATGTATTGACTCTGCCATACTGGATGGACCAAAGTAAAATATTCAAAGAAGAACAAACCTGCCTGTTGGACATCTGCCATTAACAGGATATACAATAAGAGGAAGAAACTGCTGTCTAAGAGTAAAAAGGAACAGTCTCAAAACTGGAAACACTCCATCCTCCACTTAAATAAGCAAATAAGACTTCTTTTAAGGTCCTCCAAAGCCAACTATGAATCCAATTTGGCTACCCAAACTAAGGGCAACTATAAGGCCTTCTTCAGTTACATCCATAACCTTAATGGTAAGTCCCAGATTTGTGCTGAACTTGTAGTTAATGGCACTACATATACAGAGCCTGTGGATACAGCAAACCTGCTGGCTGACAGGTTCAGTGCTATTTTCACCCCCCTGTCCCCGCCACTCATACACCGAAGTATCCCTACTAGCACCCTCTCAAAGACCAAAAACACAGCCCCTGTGAGACCAGATAACATCCTAGGCTGTGTTCTACATGAGTTAAAACAGGAATTAGCAAAGTGTCTGAGTACTCTTTTCAATCATAGCATTATCACTGGCTTTGTCCCATTGGAATGGAAAACAGCTACCATCATCCCTATGTACAAAGGGGGTGCATCCACTGACCCTGGGAACCATAGACCCCCTAGCTTAACTAGCCTTATCTGCAAGGCCTTTGGGCAAATCATCATGGACCTCTTTAGCAAAGATATAGGAAACATACAAATGCTTGATCCCACCCAGTTTGGCTTTGTCAGAGGGAGATCATGCCTGTTAAATATAGTGGACTTCTTCAAGACAGTCACTAAAACCCCAGATGAAGGTAAATTGGTGCATACAGCCTACTTAGACTTAGCCAAGGCCTTTGACACAATTCCCCAGTCAGGCATTATGGACACACTAAACCAGTTGGGAATCAGCCCTTATATTGTCAGGTGGGTTACAAACTAGCTCACTGACAGAACTCATACAGTCAAAATAGGGGGACTGCATCTCCTCCAACAGACCCCTAACCAGTGGTGTTCCACAGGGATCAGTACTGGGATCTCTACTGTTTGGGATCTATTTTTCCAAAGTCCAGGCAAAAACTAAAGGCCTGTGGCTGACAAAAATTTGCTGATAGCTACAAACTGGGAGTGTTCATTGAGTCCCCAAATTACGTCAACATCCTACAAGAGGTATTTACACAGACTAATGATTGGTGCCAAAACCATGGTCTAAAACTTAATGCAAAAAATGCATTATCATCCCATTCAGCAAGGGTGAGGTGCCTGCAAACTACCACATCAGTAATAACACCCTAAACATGCAGTCAGTGGTGAGAGACCTGGTCACCCATGTTGACAGTAACCTTGCCTTTGATCACCATGTCTCCATGGTGGTAAGAAGGACATTTTATATTGCTCATCTCGTACATAAGGGTATTGCCTCCAGTAAAAAAGAAGGTTATAACTCTGCTGTACTCCTCCCTCATCAGACCAAAAATAGAATATAACGCCCCCTTTGGTATGTACCTTTCCAAGCACCTGCAACAACTGGAGAAACCACAAAAGTTCCTTACAAAGACAATTCAGGATCTTCAGCACCTGTCATATGTGGACAGACTGAAATCTCTGCCACTTTACTCCATGTCATATGGACTTCTCAGAGGAGGACTGTGCCTCATATATAAAACTATCCCTGACCTTTTCTTAATGGAAATACTGCATATTCACAAGTCTAATGCCACTTGGGTCACTCATTCTAAGGACCTTAACCTGGTATGCGACATCAACAGAACCTGCTGGAGGGACACATTTGTCTCCAAGAAACCTCACCTTTGGAACAAACTTCCAATTTATGTTAAGCAGAGCCCTTCATTGACCCCATTTAAGTGTAAATTGGATGACTGGATGGGTAACTGGAATTTCTCCCTGGAGGGTGCACCTGTGTCCCTCTTGAGCAGGGCGAATAGGTGCTTATACCACTGACTGCCTCAGGAAGACACTCATGGAAACACGTGCTGAACTTGGCTAGGCTTGTAAGGACCCTAGAGCCATTAGCATAGTAACCTGCTATAATCCTATGGGAAACTGCTTGCGGGTTGTTTGACATGTGCTTCTGTACATTGAAAGTGTAATAACTGAACAATACATCATAGTTATACTTCATGTTATTGAATTTGTCAATGTTTATTGTGCATAAGACAGAAATACAGCTGTGTAATGAAATTGTCGTTTTACTAATGTTAGTGAGGGAAGAGTACCTGTCAGTGGCAGACAGCACTGCATTTTTGTACTGAAAAATCTGAAGTTGTGCTCCTTGAAATTACACTTGTGTTAGATTGTTTCTGTATTTGTGTTGGTAGCAGGAATAGTAAGCCAGTGGATTACACTTTAACTACTGATGTCATGCAGACAGTACTGTGGCAAGTGTCTGACAGTAGCCCTTTTATTTTTATTTATTTATTTTTGCAGTATAGTACAGGTGGAGACATGATAAATTTTAGCTAAGAAGAAAATTGTGTACTCTTGGCAGCACTTAGGACATATGGCAAACTGCTGTTTTGTAAAGAGTGCTCAGGCTAGCAGGGAGGAGCAAAGCATGAAGTCAAGTAGTTGTTGAAATCAATGTAGTTGGAGGCAGAAACAGATCTCTGGTATAGAGCAAGAAAAGAGCAAATTATATGGTAGGATGAGCTAGAAGCAAGGCCAGGCAGAATGCAATTATCAGGATCACTACGGGGGGGCTCCGAATCTTATTAAGGTAACTCCAGATGATGTATTCCTTCTGTCCATCCATGGGGATGACTAAGATACAGATGATAGTGCAAGTGGAATAATTAGAGGTGACATGGATACTGTTCCATCAAACCAAAGTCTGCAGCAGCCTTTGCATTCATCCATTCCTGCAGGTTGGTTTCAAAAATGCAAATGAAAAAAGAAAAAGAAGCTAGCACACATTAGTCAATGAGCCATACGTTTATTCCATGAACCAAAAACAGACCAGTTTCAGCAATGCAGCCTTCATCGGTGTTATTTTCAGAAAACAAATACCACACCTTGAATAACCCAAAAAGCCCAACAATTGATTACTCAGAAATGATCATTAAGTCCAGGTATAAACAACCCCCCCACCCCCAGCTTGAGGATCCACATTTTCTCCTTCTTATTTAATAAAAAAAATGCCAACCACTTTTGTTCCTTCTATCCAAAGTTATTTTGTCAATAATAACAAAATTAAACCTGGCTGAGGAGTGTGTTTAAACAAAGCATTTTAACTGTGTCCACATATGATGTCACTTAAATGTTCAGAAATTCTTAATTTAAAAGGACGAGACGTTTGCCCAACATAGCAAGCTGAGCATGTACAGGTGGCTAAATAAATAACCCAATTGGAATTGAAGGTGTGTAATCACCCAGGCTTAATGATCATTTGTGAGATGATGATGATGATGATGATGATGTTGATGCAGTTGTATTTATGAGGCACCCTGAGGGAAGTGGCAGGCAGGCTCCTAGTGTAATGATAGGTTCTCCCACCACTCAACATGTTAGTAACTCTACAAAATGTGACACTGCCTCACAAAGTGGAAGATAGGCTGACATTCCACTCATGCTTATACACCAGGGGCAAGCAGGCACGTCTACACCAGTGTCTCCACAGGTGATAGAAGAGTTTCAGGCTGAAGGCAGGCAGTCTGAGGCCACTTTGCCCACAGTGACAGCATTACAAAGAGGTTCTAGGCACAGAAATTGTTTTGAGCTACCTCAGGAAGCAAGTAACACCTTGGCAGCACAACAGGAAATGTGCCATGACTTAGTTTGGGCTCAAAGTAGTGCAACAGAGAGTAGTTAGAAATGGTTAGAGTCCTACAGGGTATGTGCTTTGAATTTTCAGAGAGAAGGGATAATGCCATGGTTTCACTGATACGTAACATGGTGGCACACCAGACATCAGTTGCAGCCACCATTTGTACATTGGTTTGGACATACCAGAGTCAAGGTGTACTAAGTTTAACCAGGGGGAAAGGGAGGGGGGACAGTCCAGACATGTGGGGGGAAGATCACATGATAGTAACACTGACTCTCAAGACTGTAGTGTTATCACTAACAGTGAGCAATCACAATGCATTTCTCAGAGGCCATGTCAATGGTCATCTACACCTAGGAGTACCTCATGTTCCAGGTCAAGGTCAAGGTCATGGTCACAAAGCACTGTCAGGTCACTAATAGGAGGATTGCCTTTTTCCTCTAGGTTATACCATTTCACTAACTCTCCTTATAGTTCTCATACTAGCCCATCCTCCAGATTAGTTGCACCATCACCAGACCTATTAATAAGAGATGTATATGACTCATTTGAGCTGGAGCTACTGTGATTTAATACTTCTTTATAAGTATGTTTGTGTAATAAAACTAAGGAATAGTTAGTGGAAGGGGGTGTGGTGTGGACATCTATGCAGTTATTCCTTTTCCAGCTATTACTGAAGTGTCAATCTTTTACATTTGTGATTAAATGCAATTGTGCTGTGAGGAAGTGGGAAATCTATGTGCATGTTAAGTACATACATACTTCAGTACTGCACAAATGAGGAAAGACTCTGAACTCATTAATATTTTACATAACAGTAAGAAAGACGTGATATGCAGTGCAATATAATTTTTTACAGATAATTTGAAAAATGAATGTTACATTTTTCACAACTGACAGTCATTATCATCTACTTTCGGCTGTTGCCGTTAGGGGTCGGCACAGCAGATCACCTGTTTCCATTTCTTCCTGTCCTCTGCATCTTGCTCTGTCACACCAACCACCTGCATGTCCTCTCTCACCACATCCATAAACCTTATCTTAGGCCTTCCTCTTTTCCTGTTACCTGGTAGCTTCATCCTTAGCATCTTTTTCCCAATATACTCAGCATTCCTCCTCAGCACATGTCCAAATCAACATAATCGTGCCTCTCTGGCTTTGTCTCCAAACCTTCCAACCTGGGCTGACCCTCTAATATACTTATTCCTAATCCTGTCCACCCTTGTCACACCCAGTGCAAATCTTAACATCTTTAGTTCTGCCACATCCAGCTCAAACTCCTGCCTTTTTGTCAATGCCACTGTCTCCAACCCATATAACATAGCTGGTCTCACTACCCTCTTGTAGACCTTCCCTTTCACTCTTACAGGTACTCGTCTGTCACAAATCACTCCTGACACTCTTCTCCACCCACTCCATCCTGCCTGTACTCTCTTCTTCACCTCTCTTCCACACTCACCGTTACTCTGAACTATTGACCCCAAGTATTTAAACTCATCCAACTTTGCCACCTCTACTCCTTGCATCCTCACCATTCCTCTATCCTCCCTCTCATTCACACACATATATTCTGTCTTAGTCCTGCTGACCTTCATTCCTCTTCTCTCTAGAGCATATCTCCATCTCTCCAGGGTCTCCTTCACCTGTTCCCTACTCTCACTACAGATCACAATGTCATCTGCAAACATCATAGTCCACGGGGACTCCTGTCTGATCTCGTCTGTCAACCTGTCCATCACCATTGCAAATAAGAAAGGGCTCAGAGCTGATCCTTTATGTAACCCCACCTCCACCTTAAATGCATCCGTCACTTCCACCGCAGATCTCACTGCTGTCACACTACCCTCGTACATATCCTGTACCATTCTTACATACTTTTCTGACACTCCTGACTTCCTCATACAATACCACAACTCCTCTCTAGGCACCCTGTCATATGCTTTCTCTAAGTCTACAAAAACACAATGAAACTCCTTCCGACATTCTCTGTACTTCTCCATCAACACTCTCAGAGCAAAGATCGCATCTGTAGTGCTCTTTCCTGGCATGAAACCATACTGCTGTTCACTAATCATCATGTCCCTTCTTAACCTTGCTTCCACTACTCTTTCCCATAACTTCATGCTGTGACTGATCAATTTTATCCCTCTGTAGTTACTACAGCTCTGCACATCACCCTTATTCTTAAAAATCGGTACCAAAACACTTCTTATCCATTCCTCAGGCATCCTCTCACTTTCCAAGATTTCATTAAACAATCTGGTTAAAAACTCCACTGCCATTTCACCTAAACACCTCCATGCTTCCACAGGTATGTCATCTGGGCCAACAGCCTTTCCATTCTTCATTCTCTTCATAGCTATCCTTACTTCCTCCTTGCTAATCCATTGTACTTCATGATTCACTATCCCCACATCATCCAACCTTCTGTCTCTCTCATTCTCTTCATTCATCAAACCTGTTACTATTGAATACTAAATACATAATTAAAGGAACAGTTATTAAATACAGCACGTGCAACTGTTGACTTATTTATTGAGTTGCTGCTGAGTTAGTGATAATGGCTCTCCAACTGGGAGCTGCAGTGACAGCATGGGTCACTTCATCACCAGACCAGTGCATAATTATAATGCAACAGGCAATAAACATCCTACACACATGGGTCATACTGAAGGGGACCCCCAGACTTGTCCACATACCTCTCAACCTCTCAGCACAAGAAATCTGGACAAAGACAGAAATAATGAGGTGACAAAAGTGAAAAAATAGGGAGAGATTTTAAATATTGTGCCTATAAACTTAGAAGGTTTCTAGAATAACAGGTTTTGAATTATTATGTATTTTCTGAAGGAAATTAAGTCTGAAATTCACATGTATGCTATTACTTAGTATTATTTAATTACTGCAATCCTTAATGATTTGCCAGAAAACCACAAATTTTATGAGGAACAGAGCAAAAAATATGAGGAAAAATCTGGACATTTTGCAAAAATCTGGACAGTTGAGAGGCATGCTCATCTAGGCACCAGAAATGGCACTTCTGGAAGCCAAACACCCTCTCAATCACAATACGGGTTTGGGACAGGGATGTGTTATATTCCTCCACATCTCCAGATGGATTTTCTCAATGGAGACATGAGCCATGGCTCCAGTGCATACCTGGCAATCCCTTACAAAAAAAAGAGAGAGAGAGAAAGGGGAGGGAAGACAAAAAGAAAATACAGATTAATATACAGCAAATACCTTTAACATTAATAGCTACACACTTAAAAAAAACTTTCCACTTACTAACAAGATGACCACTGGGCATCGTACCATGCAGGAAGAGGTGGTAAAGTGAGCTAGTGTGCCAGATGTGAG
This sequence comes from Protopterus annectens, assembly GCF_019279795.1. Lineage (NCBI taxonomy): Eukaryota > Metazoa > Chordata > Ceratodontiformes > Protopteridae > Protopterus > Protopterus annectens. Next base: position 893,791,062 of record NC_056727.1, on the reverse strand, counting down.
GATCATGTGCAGTGCCAGGATGCTGGGCAGACATCAGATATAGGAATCGTGTGCACTGCCAGGATACTGGGCAGACATCAGATATATGAATCATGTGCACTGCCAGGATGCTGAGCAGAGACGTTGGTGTGTACACCCATGCATCATACACTACCTGGGAATTGATGGAATGGAAGCCCTTCCAATTGTGGCACCACTCACCCTAACTGTGACATAAATGTAATCTATCACACCGAGTACCTCAGGGAAATGTGTCATCCCATAAAGCCCAAACTTGGTCCTGACATGACACCAGGAAATAGATGTATTGATCCACATGTGCCAAGAGTACAACCAGTAACTCCTACAGTATCATTGAAGCAGAAGCCTGTGAGATCCCCAAGTGTCTCCAGAGTTTGTCTCGAAGGTCCCCATAGCAAGTGTAGTGAGGACTGTGCATACTTTTTTGTCCACAGGAATAGAAAGTCCATGCATTCTTCCAGTGCCTCTTTGGAGGTCAAACATGCCCACTAAGACCCTTATAATGTCCCTGTCTACTCTAAACCTATCAAGGATTTTCTGATAATCAAAACTATAATGAGTAATCCTTTACCTATATTTCAGCCTTTTGGGTGAGCACCGCTGGGTGCAAACAGTTTTGGCCTGACCAAGGCAAGCAACACTGTCATAGAAATAGCAAAGCTTATGACAGGGGATAGCATTTTCACCAGCTGCAACTGTGATAATTTAGGTGAGTCTTCCATTTTTATACCACATCTGTGACAAACACGGGAAGCAGAAAAAATTGACTATGAATTGAAGAGGGCATAAAATAGCCTTAATTAGAATAAGAAAATGTACGTCACTTCTCATTACCATCTCATTATCTGTTTATTTGAATACCTACATTCAGAGACACCACAAATTGGCATAACTGGCCTCTATTAATCATGGCTTTGCTATGCCTGTCTGTGATCGCCACTGAATTACCTAACGCATTTGCTCTACTGACTATGAATACCACCATAAGTGTCAGTTTGATTGTATGATATTTGCCTGTATCGCTTTCCATTACAGTTCTTTAACTGACTACAGCACTTTTTTTTTATTTTGCAATAAATGTCTATTAAGTTTCCAGGATCTGCTTACAATGAGTTTAGGTATCCTTTTTTTCATGTAGAGACAAAAATGGCATATGTGAGGTATGCAGTACAAAAGACAGATGTTTTATTCCATCCTCTAAACACCTTTCTTCTCTCCCATTCCTATCAGTTTGATTTATTTAAGTGCAGAAATTTTACAATGACATCATCAGGCAACAATGTGCATCCTGCAAATCCTTGTGCATGCAAACATTTTTTGTAATTATTATAATTTAGATAAATTCACAGAAGGTGACAACATAAATCTGAAGAGTTGACATTTGGGAACTTATTCTAAGAACACTACACTCATACAGGGATATTTGAAAGAAAAATTAACAGTGCTTTTTCAGATATATAAGTCTCTGACTCCTGCTGCTGTACTCACAGAGGTATTTAATACCAAGTAATAACAATGTAATATAAAGAAAATGCCCCAAAATACCACAGCTTTGAAACAGTGTGTGGGCATAGAAAGAAGTAGTTATTTAACAGGGCACACACCAATATCAGCATGATATGCTGGACTGAATACTACTGATGCTTATGAAAGCATGTATAAACTGTTAATTTTTATAAGGACATGTAGAGGAAGGTACTGTCTATGAAGCCACAAGAGCTGTATCCATCTCTAAATAATTACATGAGTAGCAACCACTTTTATATAATCTAATGTATACAACCGCCACCGACCCCCTACCCCAAATATCTTCAAAGCTCACACTCTTTCATATTTATTTCCATCCTCTAGTCACTTCTGCATGTTATGAATTAGCAAACAATACACACACACACACACACACACACACACACACACACACACACACACACACACACACACACGCATCCATGTTTGTACACGCAAGCATGCAAATATATATATGTACACACAAGTGCATGTGTGCGTGTGTGCTATCGGCCCTGGGGCCCATATAGGCCTAGCCAAAAAAGTTCACAGGCTTTCACCACCCAAGAAAGTTATTTTCCTGCACCCCTGTATAGATTCATAGGTAGGAAATAATCAGCCCTTGCAGGTCTTGAACCTAGAATGCTACACACCATTGCCACAGCAATTTACCACTAAGCCATATGAGGTGTATGTGTGTGTGTGTGTGTGTGTGTGTGTGTGTGTGTGTGTGTGTGTGTGTGTGTGTGTGTGTGTGTGTGTGTGTGTGTGTGTGTGTGTGTGTGTGTGTGTGTGTGTGTGTGTGTGTGTGTGTGTGTGTGTGTGTGTGTGTGTGTGTGTGTGTGTGTGATTTCAAAACTCAAGTTTATTTACAGAGCCAAAATGAAATAGATGCATTTCTCCAGCTTAAGAAACCACATACATCAGAATAAACAGTTGTTACATATATTTCTTGGAAGTAAACAGTCTGAGCATTGAGTGCACATACTTTCATTGTCCAGGTTTACTGGTTTTTGAAACACTCCCTCACTGGTGTTCCAAAAAGACAGTTAACTGCTTACAGACAGAAAGCAGAGGTCCTTCAAGTCCTTACATCTTTCAGTAAAAGTTGTCACACATGCCATTAACGTTCTTCACACAGGATAGCAGCTTCTCAAACTCAAAGCAACAGTTCTTCCAGTACAGACATACTTTCAAGTTATTAGGAAGCCTTTCCAGTCTCTAGAGACTCCTTTTAATTTTCTTCTTCATGAATCTGTCACTTACTGGTAGCATTAATCATTTTGTAGGCAGGTTACAGCTAATCCATTTCTGTGGAGCCTTCCTACATGCTTAAGGAAACAGCCCTTGTTGCCTCATAGACATCACCTTCCTCTACATGTCCTTATAAAAATTAACAATTTATACATGCTTTCACAAGCATCAGTAGTATTCAGTCCACCACATGCTGATGATATACCATCCATCCTTGTGCGGTATGTGTGTTGTTAAATAACTCCTTCCTTCTATGTTCACACAATGTTTCAAAGCTGAGGAATTTTGGGGCATTTTCTTTATATTACATTGTTATTATTCGGTATTAAAGTGTGGAGACCCTCCCATTGGATGGAAATTGGGATCTTGCTCCTTTCCCCTCTGTAGTGCAATCTCAAACTTGGTATATATAATTAGCAGGAGATATAGGTGGTACAAGGGGGCTTGGCTCCCTGCAAAAAGCAGTTTTTGCATTTCTTGTTTAGGTTTCACTGTAACAGATGTCAATGTTCCCAGTTTGATGCTATAAGTTTTCCTGTTGTGAAGCTCAATATTTAGATAGGGATCCATCCACATATATATTATTATGTACACTCACATCAGTATATACACTGTAGGGCAGTGACGTACTGCATGGGTGTCCACCAGTGTGTGTGTGTAATGGGCACTGAAAGCTAAATACAATTATCCACTGCACAAATGAAATGCACAGCCCTAAAGATGTTATGAGCAGGCAGAAGACACAGTCTGGGAAATGTTAGGATGTGTGGCATTGGATGGCAACAGACCACATATAAGCCACCTCAGAATAGCAACATGACTTCACAAGGGACATGTAAACTCTGCGGTAATACTGCATACTGACATACATCAGCCCACGTGCATCATTACATGACAGGCCAATGTGTGCATGTACATTGCATGCTATATGCCAAGAGTGGTGGAATGGACAGTCAAACCACATACCATGTCAGGCTGACATGGGAAATGTCCATTACCTGCAGTGGACAGGCAGATATGAGGCACTGAACTATGCCAGCTGCATATCGACCAAAGCAGAGACCTACTTTAATGGCAATATCATACCCAACTACAGCCAGGAATAACAGGACATAGAAAGAACAAGAGAGGTGTTATACTTGCAATTAAAACTAATATGGCATATAGATTAGAGCAATAAGCAGTGGTAAAATTAACTGGCAATACTGCAAAGATGGAAAGCTGAGTCATATATGTACAGGTATGACAGCAATCTCATATACAAACCCTGATAGCTGGACAGATTTATATGGCTCCTTTGGCAGCTCAGCTGATTTTCCTTTATTTCCTCAGGTGTTGAAAAACAGAAAAATGAATGACAGCATACCCATAAACATTCAGAACTGCATGTAGGTATACAATATAGCTTATTTATGTAAAAGCAATTATCAGGTAGGTATACTTACTGTAGTTCTCAGCTTCCCTCTGCCTGTCCAATTCTTTTCACTGGTAGAGAAAGTCAGGGTGGTGCCTCTTCAGGTCGCTATAATGGTGCCTCAACTGCTCACTGAACAGGATAATGCCCATGGCATCACCCACTACCCTGGCAAGATGGTACTAGGCATCCACTTTGCACTGGTGGTCCTCGTAGGAGTTACCCAGAAAGCAATCCTACTGGTGCAGATACAGAGGGTAAAGAAATAATTTTGTTTCCTTCCTGTTCTATATGGGATCCCTTCTAATATCAGCCCTTCTAAAAGTAATGGCCACTTGCCAGGTTGACCCCAGCAGGAAAATAGTAGCAGATGTGTGTCAATACACATTGCAGAAAACACATGACGTGTACTGACAGACAGCATGGCAGTGGTATGTAGCCCAGTACCAAAGTGGAGTAGTGTGACCACAATGCACTATTGCCACCATGTGCATAGTATACCATTCTACCAGTGCACCATACATCATGGCACAAGAGTTTCACTGTACCCCCAATAGACCACTGAGCAGATGTTTGAAGCCAGCAGCCATATCAGTGTCATGGAGGTGCCCAAGCATGTGCAGAGTGTTTCATTGTCACATGATCACAGGCAGGCAAAGGCCACTTTGCACACTCTAAGGCTACTTATAGGCCCCAATGTACACTGTAGTGTTACTTACATACCATGCTACTCATGCATGTCAGACACTTTTATCCTAAATTACCTCATTAGCATAAATACTATGTTGTGAGCTCTGTATTAAATAACTTAGTTCATAGGTTCATAGGTTAGTACTAAGCTAACTGCCTATATTTATTTATTTTAAGCCTAGCCAATTATCCCTTGTGAGACTCAAACCCTGCATCTTGTGTTTGTAAGGCAAACACCTTAACCATTAGGCCACCCTCCCTAACTGTTACCATTACAAGGCTCATCACACTACTGAGTTTTTGGCAAAAAAAAAAAAACAATCAGATTTTTAGCAGAATATATTAGAGTGTTCTACAAAATACAAAATTGTTCTAAGTACTGTGGTAAGGGTATACATGGCAAGGGCAAGGAGGGGTAATTTGCATTTTTTATGGGACTAGGTAGAAAGGTTCTCAACAGCAACCTACAAACATGGTATGGACAACACAGTGGTGTTGGAATGGTGAATTGTGTCAGACAGGACAGAGAGCCATACAGTGACAGCCCAGATGATACATGGCAGTTAGTAGGGAGTGCTGTAATAATCATGTTGGCTTATGACACAGATGGAGGGTTATGTGTTGCACTGCACTCCCTGCAATGGCTCCACAAACATGTACAAAGAATGGGAGTGAAGGGACACAGGCTTACTCTTTGATTTAGGCTGCAGGTGTGTCTGCAGAAGACACCATCATATTGGTTGCATGTACACAGGTCTACCTACCAAATCACAAGGTGCATTTTCCACTATACTTTGCCCCCGGGCTGTCACACTAAATTGTTGTAGTAATGTGACAGGGGACAGCAGTCTACTGCAGGCATGAAACATTTTACAGTCACTGATGCTGTATGGATGTGGGACCAGTACAATTTACAGTATGCATATTTCTTGTCAGGCAGTGAAAGTCCATGGCACTAAAGCAACATCAGTTTTCCTCAGACTGAAGTGTTAATGCAGGCTCTGTATGCACATAGAAAGCACATTTTAAGTGCTAACAAAGGTGACATGGCCTTTAATGGCTTTGGCGGTCACAACAGCTTGGTATGATAGGTCTGCTGCAGGTTCACCAATATGGTACTGCTTGTTTGCATGAAAGTTCAGGCCATTGCATGGGAGAAGATGACCAGAGGTCAGGGACAACCATCACTGACTAGCCTCAGTGACACAGAGGAGATCCTGATAGCTCTGTCTTAGGACAGCAAGAGGACATTGATACTTGGTGGAGGCCTGGATGCGGTGGCTGAACCGATCACAATATGATGTGACACTGACAGAGATGGGCCAAACTGATATAACCTGAAGTTACTTCTTCTCTTTGCGAAAGTCAACTCTTGGGAGGGACCAAAGATCAGAGAGGGAGAGGTGTAAAAGTAATTTCACTAAAAAAAAAAAAAAAAGGAAAAAACCCCCCAAAAAAACAAAAAGATGATATAACAGCTCGTATCTATGTTCCTGAGAAGAGTATGGTGCCAGAGGTATATCAGCTAAAGAGCAGTCAGTCCCTTAGCCAGGATGTGGTGGTAGGGGATTTATACAGTAGAAAAAATTACCAGGGATAAAGAACAAAAGACTATCTTGAATCATTTTATCTATGAACTTTGAAAGGAAGCATTACAACAACAGACATTAAGTTATCTGCATTATAGCTTGCACTTCCATTATTAGAGGGAAACATAAGTGCATCTTTCTACAAACTCAATATGAACACTATATGAAATATCACCAAGAGGCAGCAAACACGGATGGGCAAATATATCAATAAAACCACAATTTATTAGGAAATGTGATCGCTTTCACGTCAAGTCATCACTTCATCACACATCAAGAAGTCACCTCTAAATTAAAATATTTGAAAGGACAATATACCAATGAAAAGACATATCACATGCATCACATAGCAAGTCAATCACTTACTAAATTGTAAAACATTGCATATCAAGTATGAGTTATACAAAATTGCTGAATTAAAGATGCATTATCAGTCATATGATATATCACATATCATAACTTGCTAAGCAATTAAAATCAACCATCATCTTGACAGAATGTAAACAGTAAATAAAAAGCATAAATTACATACCTAAAAGTATAATAAGGGTAATTTGTCATTATGCCAATGATCAAGGTCTTGTTTTGGGATATAGCAGTGAAAATTAAAAATATAAAACAGCCAAAATATTCATATATTATAAATCTTTGGGAACTACTGCTTACATCGACTCTACTCAGACTTCCTCTTTTGATCTGACCAATCAATAGCTTTAATAAGGCTATGTGATCAGTAACCCAATAATTTAGACTCATAAAATAATATCCAGTATCTCAAAGTTATATCAGCTGATTCCAAATTGAAAATAGTGTCAAATTACTAAAAATGCATTGTCTAACAACACTATTCATCTTATCATAGTTTGCTAAAAACAACCATCAATCTAACTAAATAAGAACGTTGACAACTAAATTAAAAATAGTGTTACATTTCTAAATAAAAATGCATTATTTAACAGCATTCTGTTCTATTTGTCATAATTTACTAAAAAGTCATACATTTGATATAATAAGGTTGTTTTGACCTTATAACTAATGCACATATCCCTCAGATATAATACCGATATTAAAAAGAAGTTATCTACTCACCATAACATTCCATCTGAGTAGGTAAACTATTTGTCAGCAACCTGTGGGTTACGGATCCGACACGGATCCAAGCCGGCAGCATACCAAGCAAAAAGATCCAAGCTCCAAGCTCCTTCCTCTTACCCATACTACACTGCAACCTCCTTCCAATCCTCAGATCGCATTTGCCACCTGCACATAATAACAAAACAACTAACAACCTGAGACACCTGACTCAAGGACAAAGTAAAGCTCATAAGTGCAAACCTCGAGCTCAGCTAAACAACCATGAAGGTCAGGGGGAAGGAGGGAGGGACGGTTGTTGACAAATAAAGTTTACCTACTCAGATGGAATGTTATGGTGAGTACATAACTTCTTTATCTGAATTAGTTAACTTAATTTGATCAGCAACCAGTGGGACAAAGTCCCCAGCTACCCAAATCTTGGGAGGTCCTTAAGGAAGGATATTCCGGAGCACTGCAGAGCCAAAGGCAGCCCTTCCCCTAGACACCAAATCCAGTTTATAATGAGAGATAAAGGTGTGAGAGGATGCCCAGGTAGCCACTGAACAGATGTCATCCAGGCAAATCCTGACCAGAATCAAGCAGACGTTGCCATAGAATGCGTAGAATGAGCATGAACTCCCACTGGTTCTGGTAAGCCAGATTCTCTGTATGCTTGTAAGATACAACTCTCACCTTTGAAACTGGTTTCCCTAGAAAAGGCTTAGCAAAGGAGACAAAAAGTTGATCAGATTTACAAAAGACAGCCGTCCTGTGCAAATAAAAATGTAACTGTCTGTGAACATCCAGTAAAAGAAGTTTATATTCTCCTTTATTCTGGAAATTAGGGAAAAAGACAGGCAAATTATTGGACTGATTAATGTTCATCTCGGAAGCAACTTTTGGGAGAAAGGAGGGATTAGTCCTGAGAGATACCCTATCCTTATGAAACACAAGGTATGGAGGTTTGATACAGAGAGCTTGAAGCTCCGACACTCTCCTGACTGAAGTAATTGCTACCAAAAAAGTTGTCTTCCATGACAAGAACTTCAGATCAACAGAAGCTGTGGGTTCAAAGGGAGGTGCAACTAACACCTGAAGAACTAAGGTCAGATCCTACGGTGGAGATGAATTTCTAACAGGGGGTCTCAAAAGAAAAGTGCCTTTAAGAAAGGTCTTACAAACTCTGGCAGCAGAGAGGGAACCAAAATTGTCCCCAATATGAAAATGCGAAATGGCAGCCAACTGAAACTTCACAGTAGATGAGCTGGCCCCTTGCTGAAAAATATGAGACAAGAATTCCAGTACCGCTGAAACAGGAGCGGTGAAAGGATCCAAGTTCTTTTGTGAAGCCCAAATTGAAAAATGTTTCCATTTGCTACTGTAAATCTTCCTGGTAGAGGGTTTATGTGCCGCCTCCAGGATAGGCTTGACTCAGGAAGAGATACTGGGAGTTCTGACAACTAGTGGAACTGGATCAGCCAAGCTGAGAGCTTGAGACCATCCAGGTTGGAGGAGCCATTCCCGAGGGATGAGAAATCAGATGCGGAATGGGATCCAAGATCCAGAGTGGAGCTATGAGATGAGACTGCAGGCAGGGGAACCAGACATGATGTGGCCAGAATGGGGCTATGAGAATAATCTTGCTCCCCAACCGGCGAGCTTTCTGCAGAAATTTTGTCATAAGCAGAAGTGGAGGATACACATAAAAAAGACCTGGCAGCCAAGCATGGAGTAGAGCATCTCTAGGGGCTTCTCCCAAAGGAGGAATTAGAGCAAAAAACTTGCTGCACTTCGCGTTGGAATGAGATGCGAAGAGATCACAGCAAGGCTGACCCCACTGGAGGAAGATCTGTTCCGATACACAAGGATTCAGAGACTACTCATAAGGAGAGAGGATAGCTCTGCTCAATTTGTCTGCCAGTATGTTGGACCAACCCGGAATGTGTGTTGCTAACAGGAAGCAGTTGATGGAGATCACCCATTCCCAAACTCTCATGGCTTCTTGGCAAAGGGGGTAAGACCTGGTTCCCCCCTGTTTGTTGATATACCAGACCACTGACATATTGTCCGACTGGATCGCAATAGTCCCCGGAGGAAGAAAGGCATGGAGGGCCTGCAACACCAAGAGGACCACCCTCATCTCCAGGACATTTATATGCAGTATGGTCTCAGTCTGAGTCCACGTGCCTTGGACAGTCCTGCCCGCACAATGACCCCCCCACCCTAGGTTGGAGGCATCCGTGGTCACTGGGGGCTGGAGTGGTGACATAACAAAAGGTCATCCTTCTTGAAGGGCTCGGGATTGAAGCCACCACGTGAGGGAGTTCCTGCAAACCCTGCTGAGGGGAATTGGGAAGTCTAGAGGGTGGTGTAGAATAGACCACTGGACCTGCAACGTCCACTGCAGAACCCTCATGTGCAGATGAGCATAAGGAATCAGATTGATTGCTGCCGCCATGGACCCCAAAGCTCTCAGGACTAATTCTGCTGGGGGAGCAGGGGATTGAAAGAGGGCTAGCACATGCAGAGTCATGCTGTGAAGTCTGTCTGACTTTAGGAAGGCCCTGGCCTGGAGGGTATTTCTCCTGACCCCTATGAAGTTTAACACTTGAACAGGCTGGAGGAAGGACTTCTTGACATTTATGGTTATCCCCAACCAGGGTGACATCAGGAGGAAGAAATCCCTGGCTAGAGAAAGTAGATGCCTGGTGGGAGCAGTGAGAAGCCAGTCATCTAGGTACGGGAAGACCTGTATGCCCTGGACCCTCAGATGGGCCGCTACAACTGCCATGACCTTGGTGAACACCCTGGGGGCTGTGGTGAGACCGAAGGGCAGGACCCTGAACTGGTAATGACTGTCTCCTAGCCAAAAGTGGAGAAACCTCCTGGACAGTCTTTCCATGATAATATGGTAGTACGCATCCTTGAAGTCTATGGAGCACATCCAGTCCTCCTCCTGCAAGAGGGACAGGATGGATTGAATTGTGACCATCTGGAATTTCTCTTTGGCAACAAAAAGGTTAATTGTTGACAGGTTGAGAATTGGCCTTAAGTCCTCCGTCTTTTTTGGCACCAAAAAGAACCTGGAGTAGATGCCTGATCTGGACTGGTCTGGGGGCACATGCTGGATGGCTCCTTTTTCTAACAGCTTTTTTATTTCCAAAGCCGCGGCCTCCCTTTGAGTGGATGGAACTTGGGGGCATCTTGAGTAAGGGGGCTTGTTGATGAAGGGGATTGAATAGCCTCTGGATATTATCAGAAGCACCCAGCAATCTGTTGTGATGGACTCTCATTGAGCCAGGTGCCTCAAAAAGCACCCCCCAAGTGCCCCCAGAGAGGAGCAGTCGGGCAAACCCTCAGGGCTGTTGTGCGGGTCAGTCAGAAAAAGGTTCCCATGACCCGAAGTTCTTCGGTCCCCCTCTGCCTCTGGGCTGGCGTCCACCTTGTCCCCCTCTGCCTCTGGGGGAGAAGGAGTCCTGAGCATTTCGGGCCTGCAAAGGGTGCATTCACAAAGGATGCCTTGAAGGGTTATGAGAAATCGCAAAGTCGAAGCCAGGCATGACGCCTTAAGGCGATACCAGACCCGCTAGCTCTAGCGGCTCCTTCTGTGGCATGAGAAAGTAGCCGCATAAAAGTATTGGACACTGACTTAAGAGTGGCCATACGAGCCGAGAAAGTCCGTTTATCCTCAGCCAACATGGACTCTGGGGGAGACTCAGCGTATTCCTTGACCAGGTCCCGCTGCAGTCTGATTACATGGGCCAAATAATTCAGCGCCCTTATAGAAATGGTAGCTGAAGCAAAAGTCTGCTTTCCAATACAGTCCATTGCCCGAGACTCCTTGTCAAGGGAATGGACCGAAGAACTTTACTGGGATAGTTCCTTTTTGGTGGCCACCGCCACCACCATTGCATCAACTGGGGAACTCTTGCTCCATGAAGCTCTGTCTGTAGGGGGACTGAGAACCTTATTGGGCCTTCTAGGTTTTGGCTGTACAGTCTCTGCCTCCTTCCATGCCCTGGTGGTAATCAGGTCGACCAGGGGGTCGGCCGGGGGGAAACCCAAGAGGTAGATGGGCCTATGTTGAATGCCTCCAGGAATACCGACTCATCCGAGGAGGGTTTTTGGGTAGATCACCCCCTTTCGCAGAGTATTTCCATAATATCTCCAAAGGAGACATCGTCAGGAAGTGATTTGGGGGAAACCTCCCCTTCTTCCAAATCGGTATCCTTGGTAAGGGACTCGGGGGAGTCCAAGTGCCTCCTTTTGCACAGGCATTTGTGAGAGACCTCCTCAGGGGAACTGTCCAAGGGGGGCTCACCCACAGATTCATGTCCCTCCAAGGGAACTGGCTAGGGCATCAATGACATAGGCTGTCCCTGGGGGGACTGGATGATGGAGGACAAACTGAGATGTGAGGGAGTGGGGTGGACCTTGAGGAAAGAGTGAGGGGTCTCGATACTCCAGAGAGAACCCTCTCCACCACGTCAAATGCCGAAGGGGAACTGGCCTTTCTAAGACAGGTGGCTGGGGCCCTCGGATCCGATGAAGGGATCGGCGCTAGAGCCGAAGCGATTGGACCCGAGAGGACAGTGTGCTCCAACCGCAAAGGAGCCGAAGACCCACTCACCCCCTCGGATCCAACACCCTGCTCTCGGCTCCAAGAGCTCAGATCCAAAAGCGGATCCGATAAGCTTGAGGGCATGGCTGGCGTCGAGGTAGCAATAACCATCGGCGCCGACCCTCCTCGGATCCAAAGACTCCGAAATCTGGTGGTGGATCGGAGAAGGAGCTATTGGGGCAAACAGTGGAGCTGAACTCCCCCCCCGGCAGGGGGGGAGGCAGTAGCACTCCCATCTGCAGCTGAGTTTGCAAAAAACGATGCATCATCTGCCTCCAAAATGCTTCGAGTAGACCTGGAGGAAGCCGCCACCACTGGCCGGGAGGGCTGACATGACGATGACCTCAAGGGTGGTCGGGTCTCCTCCTCCAGCTTCGGGGAGAAACACAGAGAACGGAGCCATGGGGAGGAAGGCTTGGACATTCTTAGAGGAGGAGAAGAAACCACCTTCACGGGAGGGGCTGAGGGGTCCAATTTGACCTGCTGCTTGCAGCTTCTTTCTCTCTCTCTCTCTCTTTTTCTCTCTCTCTCACTTTCCTTTCTCTCTTTTTTATATTTCTTGGCCTCTCGTTCTCCCTGAGACAAGGTGTGAGGATGAGTCCCAGACAGGGGAAGAGGGCCAGTTGGCTGGGCAGCCACGGCTGTCACTACTGAGAGAGAAGGAGCAGAAGCTGATTCCACGGGTAGAAGACCCACCAGAATCAGCTTGTTCTTCCTATCAATTAAGGCTCGAGGGTTAAAGGCCGCACAAATCTGGCAGCCTGAGAAAAGGTGCATAACCCCCAAGCAAATCACACACTGAGTGTGACCATCTGCTAGCGACAGCTTATGGCCACACTCAGAGCATTTAGAAAAGGTCACTTTGTGGTTTTCAGCCATATCAAAAGCACACACACAGCCACGCATGCACACGTGAAAGAGGGGAAAAATAGGGGCCTACAAAGGGATGAGAAACTACCAGAGGTAAAGGGGAAATAAAGGCTAGGTGGAAGGAAAAAACATAGAAAGGTATTAAAATACACTCACACACCAAGTAAAGAAGACCAAAAGAGAAGTTTGAAGAAAAAAATTGCTAAACTTGCCTGGAGCTCTAAGAATCCCGTGCTTGACAAAGCCGCGGCAAATGAGATCTGGGGATTGGAAGGAGGTTGCAGTGTAGTATGGGTATGGGGGAGGAGCTTGGAGCTTGGATCTTTTTGCTTGGTATGCTGCCGGCACGGATGCATGTCGGATCCGTAACCTACAGGTTGCTGATCAAATGAAGTTAACTACTTCAGATCAAATAATACTATAATGACAAAACACATAATACAGTTAGCAATTCATCTTAGGTATAAAAAAAATAAGAACAACATCCTAAAAAGTATATATAAATATACAATAGCACAATATAAAATATATAATAATGCAAAATATTAATTCAAAGAATTAATAATAGGACAACATCAGCATTCTACAAGTGCAAGATTGATCGGGTCTATATTATATTGATGAAAAATTAAAATGTCGAGCGCTCACATGAGTAAAAATGTAGGAATTCAAAATCTCTGTCACCCCCCACTAAATATATATTCCAACTCCAAGATCGCACTACAATGAGGAAACGACAAATATTCCAAGCTTCACTGTACTGCGATCCAAAAAAATAAATATTGAGTTGCTGAATTTCTGCTCATGTGAGCGTTCAACATATTGATCTTTCATCGATCTAAAGTAGACCCGACTGATCTACAGTGTATTGATATTATGGCACATATTTCAAAACATATGTTAAGATGTTATCTGTTTTAATGAATGAGTGGTCTATTTTTTAAGAAAGGTTTTAAAGAGATGTTGTCATTGAGGCCATATTGTCTATCTGCTTGTAATTTTACTATCCACTTCTGTTCTAATTTCTCAGTTCTGTTTTTAATATCTCCCATTTGATTACCTTTATCAATGGTATCAAGTATCAAAAATTTAAAAGAATGTTGCAAACCAGCATCGACAATGAAAGCACTCACATTTCCTAATAAATTATGGTGTTATTGATATATTTGCCCATCTGTGTTTGCTGTCTCTTGGTAGTTTTTCTTTGGACTTTGTTTTTTATCTTGAGACAGCTTAATTCTCACAGCAACTGGATTTATTTGTTTGTTATTGACTATATGAAATATGTTAATGAGAGCTTTAAAGGAATATGGTCTACAGAGAGTGAATCAGTATTTTTACATTTTAGCTTTTAGTGTTTTGATTGAGCAAACAGTCACTAATTTGAGCTGAAAAGGAATAGTAGATGGTAATTAAAGCAATTGTTAGATACATCTCAAAGTTCAAACCCAGGATGGTAGCTTTACTGGGGAAATAAGAGTTTAATATTGCAATCTCATGTATTTTGAAACAGAGGGTGTCACATTTGGATGATGGGTCGGCAAAACAGTCTGATCCTTTAAGATGAGACTTGATACTGTTTTAGAAGGATACTGGATTTGACAAGAGTAGATACATGCAGCTGTTTGAAGTAACTTGTTTTTTTTTGCCTTCCCTAATGAGTGATGTATATCTGTTGTATAATAATCTGTAGTACAAGTGTGATTTTTTCTGTAGTTCTTAAAGTTCATCTGAACAAGGTCTTTACCTGGCATTTCATTCTTCAATGTAGCTAAGATATATTCAGAGTTGTTCACTTTACCCTAATCATCTCTGAGGGATATGCTTGCCCAGTAGAGAATAGAAGACAAATATAGGGTAATATGAAATGTTATCATAGAAAGAAGAGACCAGACCTTCACAATCTGCCATACATATACCATATTCAAAAGCAATTACTGAGAAGTTTCTGAAAGTCTTGAGGTGACATTGCTAAGGGAATATTAGGAGCATTGCTTTTGCAGTTTTATGTGCAGATGATCCAACAGTCCTTATAAACAAAAGTTTTCTGTCCTGTGGTGCTCAGATAAACATCCCAAAATACGTGCTAATGGAACAAAATAATTTTGCAATTTATCAAATACTTAAAGAATCTATGCCACAAATAAGTCCCTACAGAGAGAAAACATGAACAAATAAGTCCCTACAGAGAGAAAACATGAACAGATAAAGCAAGGTAATAATTACAAGCTAATAATGCCACAACCAATTGTTTTCACACTGAGTGTGCATTTTCTAGACTAGCCCCATTGAACCTGGAATCATTTATCTACAATAAGGTCAGTTCAGAACCACATGTCAAAAATCATTGGTCAACTCATGTTCTCACAGAGAAAGGAATTATTTTTTTAACAATCTAATCAAACTGCTCTGCACTTTCCAAAGTCCATTACTACAAACATTAATTTTGTTTGAACTAATGTTACATTATACTAATAGCCATTACATGACAGCTGATGAAGCCAGAAAAAGCTATGGCTGTCACTGATTAAGCATCACTGGGAGCAGGTAAATCTGTCTTTCACAATGGTCAGTCAGTAATTATTAATGTTATCCGTTTGCCTTGTATAAAAATATATCTTTAAACAAGTTCTTTTTATGAAGGGTCCAATTCTATCTAGTTTTACAAAGTCTGACTTTGTGAATCATAGTTTTACAGAAACCCTCAAATTTATCTCACAGTATATAACAACTACAAAGATGATTGCACAAGTTGCAGAGCTATAGGATGCTGCTATATACAAGATAAGTTGTGAGGGATAGCTTATGTGCAAAAAGAGACTAACTCATCAAATATGTTCTTAACCCCTTTTTGTCAAAAATCTATTCCATGAATTTGTTTCACTAAACAGATAATCTGGGAGGAACATTTTGCTGGGTAAGTCTCATTGTATGCAAATGTTTAGCTGAGATACTTACTTGATACATTACATATAAACATATTGGTTAAAATGTGCATTAGATTGCAATTATGCTATGTAACATTGATCTTTTGACAGCTACTACAAGTCAGTAGCAGACTTTGCAGGTAATAGTGATTAATGTAACTGTTGTCAAAAAACAAATCTAAAGCTGTACAATGTGTTTGTACAGCACTGCACCTGTTTTATTGGCAACAGTTTTTCCTGGTTCATTGGACAGTAGATTAGTATTCCTAAATAAGGGGTACATGTCATATCTTTATGTAATAAAATAATACAGTCATAAACAGGGAAGTTTATTAAGAGGATAATTTTAAAATTTACATAGCTACTATAAATTCAAAAATAAACATGACATTTATTGTGCTATATGACTCTAATGTTCCATTTACTTCTTCATTTCATCTGAATGGATAATAAAGCAAACAACAAATGTACCAGTCTTCCAGACCACACAATCCATTGCATCTTCTTTATATAACAAATTAATTTATTTAATATGTATTTGCTGGGGAGGTGGGTAGATACAAAGACCTATTTCAGCTACAACCTGGTCCAAAGCACAAAATAGAATTGTACTATTACAGCTGAAACATGCAAATAAGCCATATTAAGCCAAAAACAGCAGTTGATATATATTTTATGTGTCAAATTGCTGAACTAAAGAGAAGATAGAACATCCTCTTCCCCAAAACTCAGTTTTGTTAAACGATGTCTTACCTTGAAGCTATAATCGTCAAGCTTCTCTGGGGTGTAAAAAAGTTTTTTGCCCAAAAATACCATTAGATTTGTAGAACGTGCTTTAATTTTCTAATTTATCAAAATACAGATTTAGTGAATTATTTCCAGCAAATTTTGCTTCTATGAAAACTGATTTATTAAAGTGTCATGGATGTAAGAAACCATATTTCAGTTGTCATCATTAACTTTTATTCATACTTAGTTTTAAAATGGACATAAAATTCTATATAGTGAGATAAATGTCAATTAATTAATCAACATAGTTTGGTCAGCTTAAAACATATAATCCAAATCAGCTCAGCAACAACCTACTACTGGTTCATTTAAAAGTATCATGTCAGATAGCCAACTAATTAATCATATCAAGTGTTACTGTAGCAAATTGACATTATTAACTGAGTTAAGCATTGCAGTGATTTACAATACCCAAATGAATCTCTTATGTCCTCTTTAAATGTTTTCCATCCATCCTTAACCCCTTTTCCCATTTTTGCACATGCTATCGGGGTGTCACTTTAATAGTGACAATCATCTAGAACTAAGGTTCACACTGCCAAGAGACTAGCCCTGATGCTGTTGTTCTTCCATATCACACACTTGTATACAGACTTACCCCTATGGCCAATTTAGAGAGTCAAATTCACCTACTGCATGTCTTTCGAATGTGGGATAAAAAATTAAGTACCCAGAGGAAACCCACACAAGCACTGGGGGAACATGTAGACTGCACATAGAAAGTACCCCAGCTGAGAATTGAACTTGAGAACCTATTGTTATAAGGCGTTGTGCTGCCCATCCTCTTTAAATGTTTTAAGACGCATATATTTAAATTATTTAATGTTAGATTTAGAACAACCAATACAGCGGAATGCTACTGGATTTCCTTAGGTCTTTATTCACTTCTACTGATTTATCATCAAAGTGGTTTGCATTTTAATTGTCTAGTTGTCCTGCTGGTGTAAGTGCATTCACACCAGAGTACATAATCTGTACAATTTCTGTGCATGTGATAACATCAGTTATATTAGGATTGTAAATAGTTAGAAAACATGACGTGTGGTTACAGTCATCCCCAATGTGCTTCAGTTGCAGGACTTGAAGCTATATAGCTACAGCACAAGTGTGTAGGGTAGAGAGAGTACTGTGCCTGTAGAAAATTAGCATAAGATCTCACCTGATGATGATAGGGTAGTAGGACATTATAAAACCATAAGCAATATGGCTTCCGGGTACAAGTCAAACACTTACATGCAGCAGAAAAGGGAGGCAGCAATACTACTCTTTCACTGCAAATATCTCAAATAGAACTCTATGGCTAGATCTGGAAGCTGTACCTTAGATAAAAAAAGATATGTTCTTAAGGTAAGGGCAATGTTAATGGTGCACAGTTCAAAAGTGACCCCATGAGGAAGACTATGTTAGCTCAAAGGATATTACCCTGGCAGACGCAGTATGAAGGAACAAGACTGAAACCTATCTCAAATTTGCCAAAACAAGTGAGGTATAATGGAGAGCCTTATTGAAGATAAAGAAACAAGACATGCAAATACTTTGTCCATGCCTTCATACAGAGGGTCTTTTGCACTCTTGATAGAATTAATTCCTAAGGTCATATTAAAAATATATATATTTAGTATGTCTTTTATGTCAAGGTCAAGATTTTCAGGATCAACTTCTCTGTCTAATTATATCCATTAAAATAAAGAAGGTAGCATTAAAGAAGTCATGCCAAAACAAATTAAGAAAAAATGCTGTAGAACATATGAACAGTTAAACTGGCCAAGGCCATTATGTACAAAACACACTACACAGTTTGGTGAAGGGTCTCTGCAAAAATTAATATCGCTTTACTCTCAATATGCAGCAATGCCAGAGCTGATTATAATAATTGCAGGATACAGAGCAAACAGTCTTTATGCCTGTGGTCTGGGGTTAAACAAATATATATATATATATATATATATATATATATATATATATATATATTTGGAGTCACTTTATAATCTCGAAATACTGAAATATCTCTAGTCGTGTGTAGGTGTGTCTGCATGTTGATGTGCGTGTGTGTGTGTGTGTGTGTGCGCGCGCACATGTGTGTGTGCATGTGTGTGTGTGTGTGTGTGTGTGTGTGTGTGTGTGTGTGTGTGTGTGTGTGTGTGTGTGTAAGTAAGAAGGCTCTTCCATTTCTCTGCACATTTACCTGTCTGATCCTTGGCTTATGACTGATTTGTACAACACTGTAATCCATATTGCATGTAGTATAATTTTAATGAGTAATACATAAGCATATAGAATTACATTCTGGGCCACACTTCACCACATGCATTGGTAGACATCAATAAAATGTCAGGAAGCTAAGAATAACTATCCACTAGTTAATTCTCCATTGTAGCTTTACAGAGCGGGCTGACACTGTTGAATCAGTTTTCATGAGACCTTTATTACAATGTCTTTGTTTCTACATCACTAATTTCAGTGTAGCATTTCCTGCCTGCTTGGTATATATCGCATCCCTGAGGATCAGGGAGAGAGAATTTCAGAATGTGGTCCCAAGTCTTTTCCTTTTCTAACACAGGGCTGATTAAGGCATGTTTATTTTGAGGAGGCAGTCATGTACAACATGTCAACTAACTATGCATAAATGAATTCTCAAAAGCTACACAACTGTAGTTAGCCCTGCAATTCTCCATTAGAAGGTAGTTTTCTGGGTCTATGGTTAATTGTTGAACAACACGTTCATTGAATGGCTATTTGTCAAATACTACTTGTCAAAAATTCCTTTAATCGAATGGGCATATCATCATAATGATTTTCATGGGACGATGATAATTGGCCAACATAAAGGACACGTAAACAAATACTACTTATCAGTAACTTAGGTTTAAGTAAACCTGCCCTTTCCCCTCTGTAGTGTGACTTGGAGATGGTATATATAATTAGTGCGGGTGTTTTTTATGTAATGTTCCTCTTGTGGGGGGGTTGCACCCCCCCACACCCCTACTAATTATATATACCAACTCCAAAATCACACTACAGTGGGGAAAGGGCAGGTTTCCATATACCTAAGTTACCGATAAGTATTTGCTTATGTATCCTTTATGTTGGCCAACTATCATCATTTGATGAAAATCCTTATGATGATATGTCTGTTAGAAAAATATGTACTTAAACATATATGAAGTGCTAGTTTAAAAGCAAATAGTATGTAATGCATTTTATTCTATTTTACAATATGGCAGTAAGAATGATCTTACATGTAATTGCTTGAAACTTTGAAGCTGCAGTGTGATTGAACTCTGACCCTGGCAGTAGCCAGCTCAGCAAGCTTATGTTTTTCACTAATGATTATCTGCTTGGTCAGGAAAAAGCATGTATCTTCCTTCCTCTGAGATAGTTGGCCTTGTGAATATTATCAGCACAGCTGCTATTAGCTAATGTTGCCAGAAGGAACAAAAGAACGTATTAAGAACCAAACTGACTATTGTATTCGAGCAGGACTGGAACCTTGAAAGAGCAACATTTACAGAAAGACATTATAACTGACCAGGTGCCTTGCAAGGCTGTATTATTCTCATGGGAAAACTTTTAAAAAGTATAACATCAGCACTTTCTTATGAATAGAATATTGTAGACTATAGTGATGTAAGTGCCCTGTGACTGACCACGTCAGTAAGGTGGGCAAAGCTGATTGTAAACAGTATAAAATAATGTATACTTCCTGAATGTAATTAGTCAAAATTCTATACTTGCATTGTATAGTCTTTTGCCTCCTGGTGTACACTAGTAAAATGTTTTGAACTTGAACCTCCTGTATTATTGACTGTTATTTAAGAAAAACCTGATGATTTTACAGTCTGTTTTAATAATTTTGCTGACATTTTGGTCCTTCTTAGCCGGAATTCCCTTGGTAAGCTACAGATCAGAATACAACGGTGGTGGAGAAGCTGCGCAGGAGAAGTTACCAAAGCACGGTTCTTCTTGAAGTGAAAAGACCTCCGACTAAATTGTCGTGTGTAAAGAGGCTGGCCACTTTCTGATCTGTGGCTGAAGAGCGGAAAACTGGCCCCCAAGAAGAAAACGTGCAGTCATAAACGGGAGGCTCAGGTAGGAAGAATTTCCCTCTTTGCTTTTGTTTTAGATCAGGGACCAAGCTACAGTATAATGTTACTAAGATTTGTTTTTACAGATCAGGAACGAATTGCAGTACTGTATATTTGGTCATAGATCAGGAAAACAGAATAAAGTAGACAGTCATTCTAGACAGGACTGAACAGAGGGAAGAATATACCACGTGGTAAGAAAAGGGTTACGTAACAGTCTTTTTAAGACATGGAAAATCAGTGCACTAAAAGATCGCGAGATCCGCCCCTAACTGATGACGCGAAATATATGCAATTGCAACGAGCAGATAATATCAGATACTATACAAAATGGGTTAACAAGTATGAATTTGACGGCAAATTAAACAAAATTTCGTTAGTTAAACTTTTGAAACAGTTAAAATCTGACGCAGAAGGTCAGGCAAAAAAACAACGACAGTTAGGCATTCCTCAGGCACATAGGTGGATTGAGGAAGTGAACCGAAGGGAACAGAAGATTAAAAATGCAAAAGCATTATTTTTAGATAAAGAAGATAATAATACAGTAATAGCAATGGCCCCTCCCCCTCCACCCCCTCAGATACCTTTTTCAGGATATGAAGCAGGAGGACAAGCCAGTCCTCCTCCACGATATCCTGAAATTGCAGGGGCTTTGAAACAACCATTCATAAGAGAACCTATTGAAACTAGATCCCGAACATGTAAAACACTTAGGGATACAGATTTATATCAAATAGGGAGAGATTCACTAGAAGAAAGTGAAGAAATCTGTCCACTAATTGAAGTACCGAACCCTCAAGCAGGACAGGAAGGACAGGACCCAACTCTACTAGTGTATAGACCATGGACACCGGAAGATATCTGGAAAGCTACAGAGGGAATCCCTCATCCAAAAATTAATCATGAGAAGTTTATACAAGATTTACAAGGTATGAGACTAAGTTACCACTTGAATGGGGAAGAAGTAGAGAAGGTAGTTAGACAAATCATAGGTCCAGACTGGCACATGATTTGTGGCACCTGGAACGCTCGTGACGGACAGCTCAAGCCACTCCTACACAGTGACGCAGAGCTAGATACCAGAGTGAAAGGTCTTACAGACCGAATCTCTGAAAAATGGAAACCTAGAGCAGATTGGACCTGTATTAATCAGTGCATACAACAAGATAATGAAACTGTAGATGGATACTATGGTAGATTATTGGAATGTTTTAATAACCATAGTGATATGCCTATTCCTGAGAATCAGAAGAATGATAGTTCATATGAACAGCAGTTGAAAAATGCATTTCTGAAAGGTTGTATTGCCCCTATTAGTAGTTTTATTACAAAACATATGATAGATCACCGAACGACTAGGCTACAAGCCCTACTAGAGTACGCTAGGCATGCTGAAAGACATTTTAATAGTAAAGAGAAAAAGAAAACGCAAGTCTTCACAGCTGAAGATGGAGCAGAAGTCTTTGTAGTACAGTCAAACAAAAAGGGTAAGAGAAATGCTCAGGGTAATAAATACTCTGGCAAAACCTCAGAGGATTTAGAAGAAAGGAAAAGGAAAGGTGAGTGCTTTAAGTGCGGCAAAAGAGGACATTTGGCGAGGGATTGCAGGTCAAATAAAAAGGTGACTACTGAAGAAAAAGATAAAGGTGATGAGGATTGACTATATGATAGTGATAACAATCAGAACTCACCAAGAAAGGATAATAGACAAAAAGAAAATGTAAATGTGGTAGAAGGGATAGAGGAAGTCCAGACAGATGTGGAGGATGATGAAAGTGAAGTTTTAGACTTAGCATTATTGAGCTTGGAGCTCTATCTGGCAGATACAAAACCGGAAGTTACACTTCTAGTGGAAGGAAGGGAAGTGAAATTCTTGTGTGACTCAGGAGCGTCACGAACTTTGATACACCCTTCAAAGTTGCCAGAACACTCTGAATCACCTGACTATATATTAGTGAAAGCAGCAAATGGGCAGCTATATAGGGAACCACTTTCCCATGATATAGCAATAACTGACCCTATTTCAGGTATGACCCAGAAAAGTAAAATAGTGGTTTCTGCAAAATGTCCAGTAAACTTACTGGGGAGAGACCTTATGCAGATTTTTGGAATAGCAGTAGTTCCTACCATGCAGGGTATGGAGGCACAGAGACAAATGGATGCTTTTGTAGTGCGATCGGAGGACGAAGCCTATTATTGGTACAGCCAGGACTTAGTTACGACTGGTCCAGGTGCAGTAACTAAAGAACTGATGAACGTAGCCATCAGTAAGGTATCCTCCCTTAACACTGATCAGCAGCATTTGTTACATTGTACTCTATACTACTGTAGCACACCAGGACCCAATAAGGAATATGAGCAAGAATTGTTTAGAAATCCGGCCAATAGACTAGTATTGCAAACCTTATATTGGGATACTGAGGGTAACAGTGTAGCAAGTTGTTCACTGCCTCAGGAATTCATGAAATTGTACAAATCCAACAGACTGCCACATGTCAGTTTAACAAAAAACAAAAACGTGAGATGGGCAGATTTGGGTGAAAAAGTAACAAGATGGGAAAAACAAACTGATTTAGAATTATCAGAACAGGGTGTACAAAAACAAAAATTGAATTGGTTAACACAAGCACGTCCAGCTGTACACTTACAACATAGTGAGGACAGCTGATTAGCATTTTTACTAGAGGAAGAAGAAAAAGCCTTGTTTGATGTACCAAGCATTCTTTGGTCAACATGGAAATCAGAT
This sequence comes from Protopterus annectens, assembly GCF_019279795.1. Taxonomy (NCBI): domain Eukaryota; kingdom Metazoa; phylum Chordata; order Ceratodontiformes; family Protopteridae; genus Protopterus; species Protopterus annectens. Next base: position 893,767,476 of record NC_056727.1, on the reverse strand, counting down.
GTGGGACTTATTCAGACAGCGGGTCCAGTAACCATTACACCGAAATCAGCTTTTATACCACAAAAAAGACAATACCCCTTGAGGAAGGATGCAGAGCAGGGAATTAAGCCTATAATAGCAGCATTACTCAAGGAAGGAATACTGGTAGAATCTTTGAATTCACCATGTAATACCCCTCTATTTCCTGTAAAAAAAGCAAACGAGGAATGGCGGATGATACAGGATTTACAAGCTGTAAATGATGCAATAATACCTAGAGCACCTACGGTGCCAGACCCACACACTTTATTAAACGACTTAAAGCCACAACAAAAATATTTTACTGTAGTAGATATAAGTAACGCCTTCTTTTCAATACCTATACATCCTGATAGCCAGTATTGGTTTGCCTTTACATTTCAGGGTAAGAGATATACTTATACACTACTACCATAGGGATATTGTGAAAGTCCGACAATATTTGCACAAGAGATGGCTAGCAACCTGGAGGGATTTACTCCACCAGGGGGCAGTCAGATACTACTTTATGTAGATGACATCCTGTTAGCAGCCCCTACCCAGCAGCAGTGTAGGGAAGATACAATCGCATTGTTGAAATTTTTAGCACAACAGGGACATAAAGTAAACAAGAACAAGTTACAACTTTGGAGAAAACAGGTTAAATACCTGGGATATGTAATATCCAAGGAAGGTAGAATACTAGATGAGGATAGAAAAACAGCAATTTTACAGGCACCCAAACCAACTACCAAGAAGGAAATTATGTCCTTCTTGGGAACGACTAATTTTTGTCGAAGTTGGATACCAAATTATGCCTTGGAATTGGCTCCATTGGCTGATTTAATATTTAAAACACCAATGGCAGCACAAGATGTATTGCAATGGACACCTGAAGCAGAAACAGCTTTCTGCAGACTAAAACAATTGATAGCTTCATCATTAGTTTTAGGACTACCTAATTACCACAAAAGATTTTTTCAAACTGTAGATTGTAAACAGGGATATATGACGTCAGTTTTGACCCAACAGCATGGAAGTAAGCAACGCCCCATAGCTTACTATTCATCACAGTTAGACCCAGTGGCACGGTCTTTGCCACATTGTGTACAAGCAGTAGTCGCAGCTGCAATGGCAATACAGGCTTCAGCCTCAATGGTGTTATTCCACCCTCTCACTTTGAGAGTGCCTCATGCAGTCGCAATAATTTTGCTACAAGAAAAAATAGCATACCTGTCTCCTGCTAGGCATCTTTCTTGTATGACCATATTGCTGAGCCAACCTCATATGACAATTGAACGTTGTACAACATTAAACCCATCAACGTTACTTCCGACCCCTGTGGATGGCACACCACATAGCTGCCTGCAGGAAATTGAGCAAATAACTTCACCTAGACAAGATCTTACTGATATACCTTTGGATGATGCTGAAGTAACATTTTATGTGGACGGCTCATGCAGAAAGGGTCCTACAGGGAAGAATCTAGTAGGGTATGCAGTAGTCACAGACACAAACATTTTAGAAGCACAACCACTGCAGCATAATTTGTCTGCTCAAGCAGCAGAACTGATAGCCTTAACACGAGCTTGCACTCTAGCAAGAGACAAATGTGTAAACATATATACTGATAGTCAGTATGCCTTTTCTACAGTGCATGTTTTTGCACAGCAATGGAAGAACAGGGGAATGATAACATCCACTGGAAAACCAATTAATCATGCACAACTTATTTTGAATTTATTGGATTCCATCCAATTACCTACTAAAGTAGCTATTTGTAAATGTGTAGCTCATACGAAACAACAGGATCCGATTTCAAAAGGTAATGCACGAGCTGATGCAGCTGCTAAGCAAGCAGCTTCAGACTCGGAAACTTTACTTTTGAATGAGGAATTACAACCATCTGAGATTCTAGATTTAGAAATGTTAAAAACAATGCAGACATTAACTACGAAAGCAGAAAAACAAAAATGGGAAAGACGAGGTGCGATCCTCGAAAATGGACTGTACATCTCCAAAGAAAAAAAGCCAATATTACCATCTAACTTATTTAGATATGCAGCCTTGTTGAGCCATGGGCAGAGCCATGTCTCAACAGGGGGGATGGTACAGTTAGTAAATAAAATATTCCAAACATACGGGTTTACGTATTACACACAAAAATTTTGTGCAGCATGTCACATTTGTAATAAACATCATGCACAAGGGGCATTCAAACCCAAACAAGGGAGTTTTCCTACACCACCATATCCGTTCCATACTATTTGTATGGATTTCGTAGAATTGAATAAATGTGAAGGGAAAAAATACTGCTTAGAGATTATAGATATGTTTTCAAAATGGGTGGAAGCCTTTCCAACTATAAATCCGGATGCAGCTACAGTGGCAAAGGCCCTGGTAAAAGAAATAATTCCTAGATTTGGCATACCGGAAAGAATCTATAGTGACAATGGGACACACTTTGTCAATCAGACAATCCAACAACTTGGGAAATTCTTTGGGATCTCCTTGAAAAATCATTGTGCTTACCACCCCCAGTCTGCAGGACTGGTGGAGAGATATAATGGGATTTTGAAAAATAAGTTGAGGAAGTTGATAAGTGAGACTCAGAAGAATTGGATTTGCTGTTTGCCTTTAGCATTGCTGAGCATGAGAACAGTTCCAAATGTAAAGGGCTTGACCCCTTTTGAAATAATATTTGGGAGGGCATATTATGTGCCACAATGGAAAGCACTCATGCCTGCAGAGCTGGAGGCTGACAGCTCAATAGCTAGTCACATGAAAAAATTGTTAACTAATAAGACTGTTTTGCAGTTAAACTTTTTTTCAGATAAAGAACAAACGAAACCGGAAGCAGTGCTGACCCCGGGGTCCTGGGTTTGGTTGAAGGTTATCAAGAAGAAAAATTGGACAAGTCCAAAGTGGGAAGGTCCATACCAGGTACTGTTGGCGACGCCTACCGCAGTAAAGATTGCTGAGAGGTTGTCCTGGGTTCATCTGACACACTGCAAACTGGTAAAGAACTTTCAGCTTGATAAATATTTTGTAGCTGATGCACCACAAAAGCAGGATGGCTAGGAGCAAAGTGTATAAGAACGCAAATCAACCCCAAAGAAATTGTTTGTCTTGCTAATTATACACCTATTGACTATGATCGTGGTGACTTGCCTTTTGTTGTGGTTTTTCTTGCATATAACCACACAAATAAAATTGACAAAACGTGATGAACTGTCTATAGACTGGCATCCAAACTTTAACACATACCTGGCCATGAAGCGTGTATATGTAGAGACTATGAATGTTTCGAACTGCTGGGTTTGTACTGCTATACCAACAGCATATGGAGGACTTTTGATGTCAGCTGTCCCTTTGGGGATAAATGAAACTTGGGAAAATCTACTTTTTGACACAGGTTCTGTGAGGTCACAGGACAAAGTTGCATTATATTTACCCATTACACAGAAAGGAATTGTTTGTTTCTATAAAAATGATACACTCCAAGTTGGTTGGAGTAACTGTAACATAACTGTATCTTACAAATGCTATATTAAGGCCAAAGATAAAAGTACTAGTTGTAGCACAAATTATGATTCATATTTGAGCTTAATGAAAACAACGATAAAAGATGTGCAGAAAAATCCTGAATTGCATAAACAATTATCTGTTATAGACAAGAAAATGTTTCATTCAGAGTTAACCCGCATCAGTACTAAAGTAGAAAACTGTTATTTTGTTTGTGGGAAAAAGGCATATAAATGGTTACCTGAGAATTGGTCTGGCAGTTGTTTTTTGGGTTATCTGGTTCCAGCTATAAGGCATACTGCTGAATTACCTCTGGGTAAGATACGAAACGTAAGAGATGTAGCCCAAAGAACTGGGAACTCAGTCGGAAAACCTGCTAATCCAGTGGGTAAGATCGAGGCTGGCTGGAAAGACCATTCATCCATGAAAGATAAAGAAAAATTAACTCATATGGACTTAAGTGACAGTGTTATATCTTGGGCTGGAATATTCCCAGCCTATGGAGCAGTCAAATCAATCTGGGAGCTGAGGAAATTGTCAAAACTTCTCGAAGTAATGAGTAATGCAACCTTTTCCGCTCTCGAACTTGTAACTGATGAACTGAATGCAATGAGAACTGTTGTGCTACAAAACCGAATGGCTCTTGACTTCACCCTAGTGGCGAGAGGTGGTACGTGCGCGCTTATCAAAGAAGAATGCTGTGCGTACATACCAGATAATAAACATGAAATTAATGATCACCTAGAGGTAATACAGCAGGTATCGGCCATGACTGAACCAGGCCCAAACCCACTGATGAACTTTTTCCAGGGTCTGTTTGGTGGGTGGGGCTCAATCCTGATGAATATTTTGATTGCCATTTGTGTTGTTTTGCTCATACTAGGAGCATGTGTCTGTTATGGATACCCTGTATGAAAAGACTAGTTAGAGAATTTGTTGACATAACTGTAACTGAGACTATGTATCAAGACATTGAATTGGATTCATTAGTTCCAAATGAAATTCGTTCTGAAATATAAAGCAAATGACTTGCCTAGTTAAAAATCTCTAAGAGGAAAAGGCTAGGGAACGAAATGATGTTGTTTATGTTTCTGAATAGAATAAAAAGAATTAAAAGGAGGGAGAATGTTAGAAAAATATGTACTTAAACATATATGAAGTGCTAGTTTAAAAGCAAATAGTATGTAATGCATTTTATTCTATTTTACAATATGGCAGTAAGAATGATCTTACATGTAATTGCTTGAAGCTTTGGAGCTGCAGTGTGATTGAACTCTGACCCTGGCAGTAGCCAGCTCAGCAAGCTTATGTTTTTCACTAATGATTATCTGCTGGGTCAGGAAAAAGCATGTATCTTCCTTCCTCTGAGATAGTTGGCCTTGTGAATATTATCAGCACAGCTGCTATTAGCTAATGTTGCCAGAAGGAACAAAGGAACGTATTAAGAACCAAACTGACTATTGTATTCGAGCAGGACTGGAACCTTGAAAGAGCAACATTTACAGAAAGACATTATAACTGACCAGGTGCCTTGCAAGGCTGTATTATTCTCATGGGAAAACTTTTAAAAAGTATAACATCAGCACTTTCTTATGAATAGAATATTGTAGACTATAGTGATGTATGTGCCCTGTGACTGACCACGTCAGTAAGGTGGGCAAAGCTGATTGTAAACAGTATAAAATAATGTATACTTCCTGAATGTAATTAGTCAAAATTCTATACTTGTATTGTATAGTCTTTTGCCTCCTGGTGTACACTAGTAAAACGTTTTGAACTTGAACCTCCTGTATTATTGACTGTTATTTAAGAAAAACCTGATGATTTTACAGTCTGTTTTAATAATTTTGCTGACAATGTCCATTCGATTAAAGGAAGTTTCGACAAGTAGTATTCCATGAACAGCCCAGACCCAGCTTTCCATGCCACTGAGGTTTTATTTGTTACTACAAGGTAGAGATTGAGCTTTACAGATAAGAAGAACGAATGGTATTAAAGATAAATAGAAATACTCACTTCCATAGCAGTTAAGGACTGTTTGGTATGACTAGTCTGAGTGCAAGTTTACTTCTTTTACAATAAGTTAGCCACAGAGAATCAACACTCTACACTGTCCTGTAATTTACTGAAATTGCTTATCTTGTCCCATAATTTTCTGAACTCTTAACACTGATTTTGAACCCATTACTTTGCAGGATGTTTCATGGATCTTCAAACTTTGCAGATATACTTGAAGCATTTGAACAATTGTTATGTTCTTCACCCTTCGCTCCTTTCCAAGATGTATGTGTCAAATGCACTTTTCCTGTGGTGCCTGTGGTTGTACAGACTGAGTAAATCGATAGGTGGGGATTCAAATAAAACACTGGGTAACTAATGTGAATGTGTGTACCGTTGTATTCAATTATACCTGTGACAATGACCCTTACAAAAGGGTTCAGGGTTGGTATAAAGGTTATATGTTTAGCTCACAAAGTACAGGGTTGAATCTCACCTTTTGAAAAAAAAATTGGCTAGATTTAAAATGGCCCATGAGGGCACTTAGCCTAGTACTTCGTTTTGAAACTATGAAACTAAACATCCTTAGTTTGTCCTTATCGTCCTCTTCAATCATTGCATTTGCCATTCTCTGGACTTCCTCCATTCACTTCAGTGCAGTTAATATGTCTTCACAGCTGCATGCATGTTGTATAAGATTCTTCATGAACTAGCAGTGGAAAAGAAAAATAACTTCCTTCCTATAACTGAGAATGCACCTATCAGTGTACCCCAGTAATCTTAACTAGTTCTGCCTTACTGGGCCTGTTAAATCATTTAGTTACCATTTTCAATGTTTGCAAAGCTTTGTTAGCCATTTTCACTGTTTGAAAGGAATTAACGGGAAATTTTCCCCATTTGTTAAGCATCAGTTTGTTTGTTTGTTCATTCTGATTTTCCTGTCAAGAAGTGTATCATACAACTGATTTATTTGTAGTTAAAAGCATTCTCTAGAATCTCCTTGTTCTGTTTTGTTTAAAACTTTTATTTAGTGCCTCACATCTGTTTTTCTGCTGTGGTAAACATTCCTGTAGTATTTTTTTTTTGCCTAAAATAGTCTAGCTAGCAGCTGTAGCATAGTCCAGCCTCAGGGTTGCTGTTTCTGGGCTTGGTTGTTTACTTGTAGTAGCTGTTTGTTCTGAGCACATTTTCCAGGCCATCTTGGATTACAAAGGGCCCTTCTGCACTCTAGTGAGAGGATTGTGCTGATTGGTCCCTGGCTGATAAAGGGTGGCTGGTCTAGGGCTTGGAGTAAGCACCTCAATGGGTTTTTATTTAGCTTTTTTTAAGTTGTTTTAGGTTTTAACCTTCTGGTATTTAATTCCCAACCCTTGTGTGGGTCTCTGCTTATTTGCTCATTGCCTAGCACCAGGGACTGCCATGCAATTTTGCACAACACCCTGACAGATAATTTTGACAATTTTCTCTTAGATACAGCTGTATCCCAATAGTGTAGTTCCTCATCTTTAGCACATTTCCAGGCAAAGAGGCTAGATTTCTATGTTATCAGAATCTTCTATTGTTGTGGCATTTAAACCCCACATTTGATCTGGTTTGGGCTTCTCTGTACATAACCCATTGCAAGGTATTCCAGCTACAAAATTTCCCTTAGTAGCACTTGTGTGATCACCTAGTAGTACTCCTCTTGACCTTCCACCCTTTACCACCTTAGCTCTCTCTGGCTTCTCTCCATCAGATTTTGACAAATGTGGATGGACAATTCTCTGTTTTTTCCTGCCAGTCTGATTGATATGGGCATCCTGAGACAGTCTAGCAAGTGCCTCATGTACGTGGGCAACCCTCTACTACTACCACCTAGGGACACAATTTCTGAAAGATGCAATTACATTAAGAACCTAGAGTTTGTGCTGTCTGCCTCACAAGTCAATATATCTGGACTGAGAAGATTGTCAACACAAACACCACACCTGAAACACTACCCACACCTACACAACACACACGGACATATGCATACATCTTCAACAAAAACATACCCAAACAAAAGAGACCTCTGAGGCAAAAACACACGTGAACAACACTGCCCACCACACTACAGTCCACACACCTGTGTCTCACAGCCACTAAGGTCTAAACATAAACATAACATATTAGTCATCAGAGACTCCATTCTGAGAGGCACATGTGCCTCTCACCAGGCTGGATAAGAAGAAAGTCACAGTTAGTTGTTTGTCAAGTGACAGAATCCACTATATCACCCATGCACTCAAGTCTCTCAACAATAGATACTATTATGACTCTGTCATACTTCATGTTGCTGTGAATGACCTGAGATGTATCTCCCTGGACTATATGAAGAGAGACATGATCGTGCTCGCTGAAGATGTATCCCAGGCAAGTATGTTCCTAGCCTTAAACAGCATTCTACCATCACCCAAAATGATGCTTCAATACAAACAAAAAATGATTGACTAACAATTGGCTTAGTTTCTGGTGTAATTTCAAAGGGATCCATTACCTGACAGCCTGGGAAGATATGATCAACAAACCATGATGTTTTGCCGGAGATGGCCTGCATCTGTCTCCCTTGGGCTTCAGGCAAAGGCGCTTACCTCCCACATACTACCTTTTTAGGCAATGCCATGAGATCAAAACTATCAATATGAAAATTTCATCAAAACACAAATTAAAGGTCATGCTGCTAAACGCTAGGAGTCTAAACATGAAACCGCATGCATTGCAAGCATTCTTAACCCTGGAAGATGCTAACATGTGCAGTCACAGAAACGTGGTTCAAAGCTGTGGACAGCACCCTGGCCATACCAGGTTATTCATCCTATCATACATTCAGACCCCAAACCATGGGCAGCAGAGCAAAAGGAGGTGGAGTTACAATATATATATTAAAGACATACACATCCAGGATGGTCAAACATTCTGACACACAGAAGACACTCCAGGTGCAGTTAACCATTGACAGGACCCCTATTCAAATCATAGCTAGCTACAGGGCCCCAACTTTGACTTAAGATGCCCAGTCTACCTATCTGGACCTCTTTGAATCTGTCAAGATTCAACCTTTTACCCTGATCCTGGGTGACTTTAACTATCTAGCCATAAAATGGAAAAACTACTCATGCCAAAACACAAATGACCAGAGATTCCTTGATTTCATCAATACAAATGCCTTGGACCAGCTTGTCGACACCCCCACAAGAGGTGATAATATCTTAGACTTGATATTAACCAACATGAGTAACCACTGCAGCATCTCTATAGTGTCATCCTCCCTGGTAAGATCTGACCACAAAGCAGTCACTTTCAAAGTCACATCTCCCCGACCCCACCCCAGCTAGAGTTAAACAAAAAAACTTTTCTAAAGCTGATTACAACCTCTGAGGGAAGATATAAATGGTTTCACAGTCCCTCCCCCACCATACGAACTGGTACATATATCCAAATCTACACCAAAGTACTATGCAAGCATTTATATAGCTGCATGGAATAAGGAATACCCAACAGGACAAAATCATCCTCCTTAAGGAAGAGTAAACCTGTCTGGTGGACATCTGCAAGAAATAAACTCTATAATAAAATGATAAACTTGCTGTCCAGGACCAAGAAGGAGCAGGTGCCTAATTGGAAGCAATCTCTCCATAGCCTGAACAAGCAAATAAGAGCACTAGTGAAATCCTCCAAAGCAAATTTTGAGTCCAAACTGGCCACATCTACTAAAGACAATCTTAAGGCCTTCTTCACATATGATTGCAATCTCAAAGGAAGTACTCAGATCTGCTCAGAATTGGTGGTCAAGGACACCACATGCACAAATACTGTAGATATAGCCAACCTACTAGCAGACAGGTTCAGTGAAAACTTCACCCCTCTGTCTCCCCATCAGTAAATCAGGACATCACCAGCACCTACCCTGTCCCCTTAACTCTAGTGATCAAGTCATCACTTCCCTCTCAAAGGCAAAAAAAACAACCTCCATGGGACCTGATAACATCCCAGGCTGCATCCTACATGAACTCAGGCAAGAATATGCAGCACCATTAGGCACCTTGTTCAACCAAAGCCTGAGTACCGGCTTCATCCCAGCCAAGTGGAGGACAGCCACTGTCATTCCTTTGCACAAAGGTGGAGTGTCCACCGATCCAGGAAATGATAGACCCATCAACCTAACTATCCTGATCTGCAAGGCATGGAAAGGATTATCAAGGACCTCAGTAGGACACTGGCAACCTCCAAATACTCGATCCCACACAGTTTGATTTTGTCAAGGGGAGGTCATGCCTGCTAAATTTGGTCAACTTCTTTGAGGCAATCACCAAACCCATGGATGAGGGGAAGACAGTGCACACTGCCTACCTTGACCTGGCCAAAGACTTTGATACTATTCCCCACTCGGGTATAATAGATAAACTCTCTCAGCTAGGCATCAATCCATATGCTATCAGATGGATAGCAAACTGGCTCACTGATAGAACCCACCTAGTCAAAATAGGGGAAGCCACCTCAAACAGTAGACCCTTAATGAGCAGTGTACCCCAGGGATCAGTCCGGGGCCTCTATTATTTGGGTATACTTTTCTGAGGTGCAGGCCAAAAGCAGTGGGCTGTGGCTGACCAAGTTTGCAGATGACTGCAAGCTGGGCACTGTCATCAATTCCCCTAGTGATGTGACATCCTGCAAGAGGGTCTCACCCAAACAAATGACTGGTGCCAGAACCATGGCCTCAAACTGAATGCCAAAAAAATGCATCATCTCCTTAAGTGAGAGTGATGTCCCCACAAATTAAAACATTAACAACAAGGCCCTAAGCATGCAATCATTTGTGAGGGACTTGGGTGCCCAGGTTGATAGCAAACTGACTCTTGACCACCACATTGCCTCCTTTGTACTGAAGGCTTTCTAGATGGCTGACCTCATTAGTAAAGGTATCTCATCCACAGACAAGGAGGTCATAACATTCCTATATTCTTCCCTTATAAGACCCATTATTGAGTACAATGCCCCTTTCAGCATCTACCTCACAATGTAAATGTAGCAGCTGGAGAGACCACAAAGGTTCCTTACTAGAAGAATTCAGGGGCTCAAACATCTACCCTACACAGATAGGCTAAAAGCCCTGTCCTGCTACTCATTCTCATACAGACTCATCAGAGGTGACTTCTGTCTGGCATAAAAAGCAATCTTAGACCCTGCTTTGATGGGACTGCTGCATATCTGCAAGTCAAGCTCCGCTCAAGTAACCTGCAAGCATGACCTCAACCTGATCTGTGACATCAATAGGACTTGTTGGCGGGACTGATTTGTGTCCCAGAGACACCCCCTTCTATGGAATAGACTCCCTCTGCATGTCAAGCAGAGTACCTCATTAACCCTTTTTAAGTGCAATCTGGATAACTGGACGGGGAACAGAAAATACACCACTGGATTCCACCTGTGTCCCTACTGGACAAGGGCATCGGGTGCTGACTTTTCAGAACATGGGCTAAATTCTTGGCTAGGCTTGTAAGGACCTTAGGGCCAATAGCCTAGTAAGTTTCTATGATCCTATGAGTAATGCAAACATAGTGATATTATGGGGGTGCATACATAGATTTTAATGGCTGCACCACAGTGAATGCACAGGACCTTATCTATTAAAGTCTATGGACATACCCCATGCTTTTGCTATGGTGACATCACTGAGGAACAAATTAGAATTATGTGAGTGCATCCTTAATGAAAAGCTTACAAAGCTTTTTTAAGGAAACATCCACATTACATTGGTATGATTGGGTGGAAAATAATTGTTCTATAAGCACTTACACAAGTTCATGGATCGTGCTATCCCAAACAGAACCAAGACACTATCCTCCAAAAACAGGAAGCCAATCTGGTGGTCCCCTGCCATAAACAAACTCTACAACAGAAGGAAGAAACTGTTGCAAAAGAGAGTAAAATCCCATGAGTGGAGGAGCTCCCTGGTCAGCCTCAGTAAGAAGCTGAGAACCCTTATAAGATCCTCCAAAGCTAGCTACGAAAACAAAATCACCACTCATTCTAAGGGCAACTACAAAGCATTCTATAGCTATGCCAAGAATCTCAATGGCAACACCCAGATCTGCTCTGAGTTACAGCACAATGACATGAAAATTACAGAACCAACTGATATTGCAACATCCTGGCAGATAGGTTCAGTGATAACTTTAGTCCCCTCTCACTCTCTAAAGGGCCAATATCTATACAGGAAAAATGCAGAGTCCTTGTAATCACATCTATACAGGTAAAAGCTGCACTCTCTGAAACCAAAAACACAGCATCCATGGGATTGGACAACATCTCAGGCTGCGTTTTACACGAACTTCAGAATGAACTGGCTCCCCCCCTAAGCACCATGTTCAATCATAATCTCACATCAGGCTTTGTGCCCACTGAATGGCGCACATCAACAGTTATCCCACTCCACAAAGGAGGAGCCACCACTGATTCTGGGAACTATAGCCCTATTAGCCTGATGAGCCTGGTCTGCAAGGCCATGGAACGTATCATCATGGAACTCGTAAACAAAGATATTGATAACCACCAACTCTGGACCCCAGCCAGTTTGGGTTTGTGAAAGGCAGATCATGCCTTATAAACCTGATCGACTTGAGGCAGTCACCAAAGCCATAGACGAGGGTAAGGTGGTTCACACAGCCTATCTTAACCTCGCCATGGTTTTCGACACCAGCTCCCATTCTGGAATTATAGCTAAACTCACAAAACTAGGTATAAATCCCTACATCACAAGATGGGTTGTCAGCTGGCTCACTGACAGAACCCACACTGTAAAAGTTGCAGACTCCAAATCTGACTTCAAACCAGTGACAAGTGGAGTACCACAGGGTTTAGTCCTGGGACCTCTCCTGTTTGGTATCGACTTCTCTGAATTACAGGCTAACACAGAAGGCCTCTGGCTAATGAATTTCACAGATGACTGCAAACTAGGAGCCATAGTCGAGTCCCCAAATGATGTGGACATCCTACAGAAGTGCCTCACTGAGACAGATGCCTGGTGTCAGAGGCATAGTCTCAAGCTCAATGCCTAAAAGTGCATTGTCATCCCCTTTGGCAAAAACTCTCTACCCATGAACTACCACATAAACGTCAGTCTACTTAATGCCGAATGTGTGATAAGAGACCTTGGGACCCAGGTGGACAGTAGTATCTCCTTTAATAATCACATTGCCACAGTAGTCAGGAAATCCTTCTATGTGGCACACTTCATCACAAAAGGGTTCTCATCCAGGAAAAAAGAGGTCATTTTTCCCCTCTTCTCGGCACTCTTTAGACCCATTATAGAGTACAATGCTCCTTTTGGAATGTACCTCACAAGACATCTGCAGCAGCTGGAAAGGCCACAGAAGTACCTCACAAAGAGGAGTACTGACCTCAAACAGATGCCCTACACTGACCATCTCAAAAAACTCCAGCTTTACTCTGTAGTATATCACCTACTCCGAGGAGATCTCTGCCTAACATATAAAGCTATGTTAAACCCAGGGCTGTTGGACATGCTACACCTTAAGAAATCCCAATCCCTCCGAGCTACATGCTCTAGGGACTTAAACCTTGTCACCACAATAACAGGACATGCTGGAGGGATAGATTCCTGTCCCAGAGACTTCCTATACTCTGGAACCAGCTACCCATCTATGTCAAGCAAAGTTCCTCATTAGCACTCTTCAAGAAAAATCTTGATGAGTGGGTGGGAAATAGGAAATACACCCCAGGGATTACTTCTGTGGCTCTGCTCAACAGGGGCACAGGAAATTAACTTTCTTGTTTGGCGTAAGCCAGGGAACCTTATTGGCTAGGCTTACTTAGGCCCTTGGGCTGATAGCCTAGTACCTACCTATGAACCCATGAACCTATGAACCTAAGTAACTAAATTTCACAATGGTATACAAAAAGTGAGGCAGAACACTTTAATTCTTGGAATTTGAACTGAGTGAGTGAAATCGCCAGCACACAGCTAGGAAAATGAATGTGTATAACTTACAATATGAAACAAAATAAAAGAGTAGAATGAATCATAAAGTAAAAATAAACTGTAATAGTGATAGCAGTGAGAAAGAGAGCCACAATCTGGGAAAAAGTTTAGCACAGCTACTGGCAGGTGTGCCTAACATTTATTCAGTATTATCAACATGGTATTATAATTAATCATTTGAAAAGGCAAGTAAAAGAAAACAGCATTTTAAATAAAATGATAAATGTCACAAACAGTTCTGGCAAGTACTATTAAAGAGCAAAGGATACTTGGTTCCACGGTGTACCTCTATGATCAGCCACAACAATAACACTTGGCAAGAGTTTCACTGTGTTTTCATATTTCAAAACAACTTCCAACCTCCATCTCCATACCATAAGTTTCTGTCATGTCTAGCTTTCGCAATATTATCAACAGTTTCACATACATCCTACATACAATTTTTAACATCGTCTTCTTCAAGTTTATCACTTGTAAACTGCAAAATAACATTTTTTGACATTTAACTTGCTACAGAAAGCATATAACTGTTCTACAGATAAATGTTCTGTTTCTTACACAGATACAGAAATTTTATCATTAGTCCATCAGTTTCAAATGTTAAGTCACAAAATGTTTCTGTCCCAGTATGTATAAAAGGCTGAATTTCTTGAGCTTTAAAACCCAGAACAGTTACCAAATTGTCCCATACATAATATCTGTCTATTACAGTGTTTTTTTTTATTCTCACTGTTGGTCTTCTCTTCTTTTTAAAACAATTTTACTTAGTTTGCTGCTGCTCTCACTTCTTGCCTGCTGTCACTGCTACTTAGGTTTTAGTGAGTCCATTATTCACTACCAGACCCTTCTCAGTTTTTTGCTACTTTATTCTTTTTCTTTCTGTTACAGCTGAATGTTTTTACTGCTGCATTCTCTGCCCCTACTTCACCTGATTCCTTTTCCGCATCTTCTGCACTTCTAAAAAAGTCAGCATTCATTTCACACCATGAAACAGCAGAAGTGTCACCTGGATCATCCTGCTCAAATATTTTTTTTTAACAGAACATCATCTGCAAGCGCTCCTGATACCAGTTCTGTTATCTGCACCGCTTCCACAGATTCAGTCACTTTCTCCGAGGAGACAACTAATCACTGCTCATTTGTAACATCCACTACACAGGAATCTTTGATTACATTCTGAAGCTCCATAATGAGCATTTTTGTTCTCTGAATTCTCACTTTCCACCCAGCGATGTAAAAAGAAATTTACATTTCGCACTGATCCTTATGTTGTTGCCTCCCCCACACCCAACTATCCTTTTAAAAATGTACTCAACCCTCAAAATGCTACCCCCAGATATACAGGAAGGGGACACATTATTTTTAAATGTTCCCATTTATAGCAATAACATTTGAAGGGTGTATTCCTTTCACACAAGCATTATTCCCATACCTCTGTACCAAGGCTGTAGTCAGGCATACACTTTGTGCCCTACAGAGTACATTTTTTTCCATCACTCAGAAACATTTTAACTTTCTTTGGATCAGGTTATTTTTACAGCTGTCCAAATTACCGTCTCAAACAACAAGTATATAACTTGCTTACAGAGAGGATTGCAAATATAAAAACAATATTATTTAACAGTTTTAGAGGGAACTGCTGAAAATGATTTGTACATTTATTAACTGCAAGGGGAGGGGGGATGTTGAAAGATGTGTCCATTTGTTTGAAATGCCAGATGATTTGAGAGCAGTAAAAAGAGTTTGTGAGTACAAAATGGAATTTTCTGGCTACATCCCTATGCTGTACTGTAAATATTTGTTTACACAGTTCTAAACATTCTGTGCTTTTTTAGTACTGAAGTTTCCAAGAGATGTTCAGAAAACAATGTACTCATTTGAGTACAGAGAGTATGCCTAGCTCCACCGCCAAACTCTCCATAGCGTTTCTCTCCTCCTCCATGCTGCTGCTTCCTTTAGGCCTCTTCCTTGCTGCTGTAGGAGTGCTCTGGTATATCTAGCAGCTCCAAAGAGGAGGGAAAGTTCCCTAATGCATGGCCAAATGTTCCCTCATAATGTAAATACCACTTCAGGTGTCCCCTGAAATGAGGCTACTAACCTAATATGGTTAATTCAATCAAGAAAAGATAATTAAATAAATACAAGAGAATAGGCCAGTTTGTTCTGGATACAGAGCATTTATAAACACACAAAAGTGTTTTGATCAAATAAAACTGGATAGTTAGCAATAGTGTATGTATCAATGCAATTCCATGAATACGTGCATGACAAAAAAGCTCAGATAGTAACAGACTGCAGTCACTTCCAAAAATATTCAGAAAGTCTATGTGCAAGACATTTTCAACCCTAGAACTCATAAACACTGTGTGCTCTGTTTACTATGTTTAGTATTTCACTATTCAGAATTATGATTCATATTCATGAATTAGTGTCCTTATATTCTTTGCACCTTACATGGGCGGCACAGTGGTGCAGCGGTTAATGTTGTCGCCTCACAGCAAGAGGTTCACCAGTTCTCGGCTGGGGTGGGGTGCCTGTGGTGGAGTCCTGTGTTCTCCTGTGTTCGTGGGTTTTCTCGTGGTCTCCGGGTTTCCCACCACATTCCACAGACATCTGGAGCAGGCTCTCCCTCTCCCCGAAACAAGGCAAAATCTGCGGTCGGACATTTCCCGGACATTCCCATAAAAAAATAATAAAATAATAAATAAAAATACATACAGGAGTGCTTAGTACACAGGAATGTAGTAAGCATTCCTTTGGTCCAATTCATTTCCATTCCTGTCAGCAGCCAAAATGCTACTGTACTATATAATGTGCTGCATGAGGTTCCAGCAAAGCACAGAAAAACTATGCAGTAAGGTATGCTTTGTACATATTATTAAGTTGATTTTTCCTGGTGCTCTGTGCACTGTTAACATGCATGTCTGCACGTCATAAAGATTTCACAATTGTTAGGCATGGTGGCAAAGTTTGGGAATTACCACAATATGGTAATGATGGGAAGGGGTATTGTGCAGGCTACTAATGGAGACAGCTTGCCACTATCACTGTGTGGAAAAGTGGGACAAGTATTATTGTGGTAGCATGTGCCTGCACCACAAGGTACTCATCGGCAGGCAGGTATTTTTAACAGTACTGATATGTTGTTCAACTCTGTATATTGAGCAACATATTAGCAAGGAAGAGAGGATTGTCTAGTATCCCATAAATTACTTGTTTGGGACCAGCTGATACTTTGATAGTGTTATGTCTATGACTCATATACAATTAGGGATAGGGTTATCTGCATTTGTATTCTACACATGGGGTATTATGGTTATATAATTAGGAAAGACTGCATACAGTACCTTACCTCATTGTATACCATGTTTTATAAATTGCGGAGAGCTTTGGTAATCTAATCTTTGGCATACCAGACCTGCTCCACAGCATACGTGTTTTATAAAGTGTCCCAAGATCACAGTAGACTTTTTTTAATCTACTGATGCATGATATGAAAGTCAAAAACTGGCCATGCAAAAGAACTACATATAGAAGATATGTTGAGCAAAGCATACACACCAGAGAAGCATGGTGAATTTTTACCAGAGGAATATGATATTTTTGGGGTAACTGAAATGACTAATGATAGAAAAAAGTAAAAAAGAAAGAAAAATAATGGGCATGCAGAGACTGACTTATAAATGCAAAAAGACGCTAGAATGAGAGGTTGTCTTCAGGAAAACATTGTCATACAGTCTTCTTTTTCATTTAAACAATAAATAAAGTATGTTGAATGTTCAATGATCTAAACTGTCAGAATAATAATTTCCAATCAAATGTGAAGACAGATACGTGAGCAGAAATATGAATCATATCTGGAGATAAAGTGAAAAAGAAAGAATATAAGATTTTATATATTGGCCAATATTTATGTCACATGCAATTCATGCCATTTTATAAGTTCATAAGAAAGAGATGCTAATGGATCTAGTTCCAGGAATGTCCAGATTTGTTTCATTTTAGGAACTATTATTCTAAGTATCCTGAAATAATCAGACTGACATAAACAAAAACTAAGGTTTGTATTCTTCAGATGGGGAAATTTGATGTTGTCGTATCTGATAATGGTCCACAATACAAAAATCAGGAATTAAGAGGATGTGGCCAGCAATATGGCATACTGTTTTGTCAACTTTGATCATTAAGCCTTGGACACAACATATTTCTTCATTGAAAGAAACATGTAAGACTGAATTTCTTTACTTAGTAGGGCCATAGTTGTAACAAAAGGCTGAAGAAAAAAAACTCTAAAATGAACCTCACAGCATGTAGTCCCCCATGATTTCTGAGGTCCAAGCATCTTATTCCCTCCAGTTATTACAGTGCAGTCTTTGCCATTAAGAGAGTGATGCAGGGAGAAAGAGAGAGATTTTTTTTTCTTTATCCACAGTTTTTGTTCAGACCATCTTTGGTTCAAAAGATATGAGAAAAATATTTAAAATACAACTCAGAGGATCTGCATTCCACTGGCTTCTGAGGGACTGAGACCTCAGGCTTAATTTGATTATTTCTTGTTCATTTATCATGATGCAATCTTGGCTGGTTTGCATACATTTAGAGAATGTAAGAGTAATTTGAAGAATACAATAAAGTATAAGAAAACAAGAAAAAATAATCTGAATGGTGTAGCAAGGCTTGGGGGAGTGGGGGGGGGGGGGCTGTGGACAGCAGAGGACCCATAGAGTCCTTTTCCTAGGGTTTAATTTCATCAAAGGTCAGAGTTAAAATATTCAGTGCTGCCAAATGCTACCTCATTTAAAGTGTTTTGCCACAATATAGTGTTGCATCTCTGCATCTAGTGAGCTAAATGCTATGATGCAATTTGCACAAGTGTGTCCATATTTACTTGGGCCATTGTTTTAAATAACAAGTTTTGTAAACTTTTTATTAAAGCCATGGCCCAAATAAATTTAGCTTTTCCATGTGTGACATCATGTAAGGTGAATGCCCATAGACTTTAATGGATGTCTTTCTGTGCATGAACAGCATGCGTTTATTAAAGTCTATGGGCACCTGTCTGTGCATGTGCAGGATTCATCCATTAAAGTTTATGGGTACCTCTCACGTTTTCTCCTCATTTGATGTCAACCTTAAACCTCATCAGTGCAGAGAAAACAAATTTCACAAAGTTTTTTTTTTAAGTCTGGAAATATTTATTGATACAATAAAGATGCAGCTTGGAGCTTTATACACCACACATCATGGCACAGCAGCTAAGTCATGAAACAAAATGCCATCACACAGCTTATCAAGAGGGTTGGTTACAATTCATAAAATATTTTATAACACTGTAACATCTGGGTGAAAAACAAAAAAAACATGCAGAATGCTTGGTTTTGTCAGATTTCAATCCTTTTGATTGTATCTTTGCTTATTATTATATATCATATACCTGGCTACTTAAATAGCAGTGTTAAATATGCCCCTGCAGACACACTTGTTAAGCTATTTAACTTAGGTTTAGCTTCTAGCTTTGTCCCTGATGAGTACCGCTCAGGAGTGGGGATGCCCCTCCATAAGGGTGGCCTTGCAACTGACCCGGGTAATTACATTCCTATCAACCTTAAAAGCCTAACTGGCAAAACCATGGGGTGTATTATAACTTACCTCAAGACGTTTTGAACTTTACCATCAACAGTTTAGCTTTGTGAAGGTTCAATAATGTCTATTTAACCTGGTACATTTATTTAAAGAGTTACTGGGCTGTAGATAATGTCTATGCAGTACATGTGGTGTTGTCTTCACCTGGTGAAGGCCTTCAATAGCATTCCCCATGCTGGCTTCATACAAAATCTAGCTCTTTAAAAAAAATTGACCCATATGTAGTAAGATGGATAGCAAACTAGCTGAAAAAGAGAGCCAACACAGTGTGAGATGTAGATGCCACATCATTATGTATGAAAGTGACCAGTGGTCTCCCTCAGTGCGTGATGCTGAGACATCTCCTTTTTGGTATTTACTTTTCATATCTCCAACTGGAGAACCAAGACCTCTAGCTAACAAAGTGTAGGTTGTTGTTAAGTCACCCAATGACACCCAAACTCTCCAGAGTGAACTCTCCTAAGTAAGCCATTGGTGTACTTAAAATGGTCTGAAACTAAAAGCTTCTTGGTAGACAATCCCTCCCTTCAGCTTATTGTTTAGACAACAAATCAGTAAAAAAAAGCATTTTGTGAGGGATCTGGGTACTTGGACTGATAGCTCCATCTCTTTTAACCATTGTGTGATAAAGGTTGTCAGTATGTCCTTTTATTTAGTCCAACTGATTGCAAAAGAAATATTGTGGTCTAAAGAAGTAATCACTCTTTTATACTCAGCACTGATCATGGCAGTTATCAAGTACAATTCCCCCTTGGGGGTATGTCTCATTAATAATCAAAGAATTACAAGACCCTAAAGGTTCATAACTAAAAGATCACAGGCCAAAAGTCCCAGAGCTACCAAGATAAGCTGGAAACTATACTCTTCATTCAGTGTCTTGCAGACTTTTGAGAGGAGATCTCTGTCTTGTTTACTGCACCATTAGAGACTCAGTTGTTTCGGATCTCATGTTTCCCTGCAAGTCCAATATCTCCAACCAAAACTAGAACCAGAAACTCTAATCTTCAACAACAGATAAATACAATGGTGGAGAGTTATGCTTATATGGCAACACCTCACAAACCTCTGGAATAAACTTTCCCCACTTGTTAAACAGTGTGATTCACTGCTTAACATGTAGGGAAAGGTAAGCAGTACAATTCACTGTCTTACTTTAAACCCAAAATAAATGATTGGATGGATATCCGTGAACTTACTCTGGGTTTGACTGGTGTAGCCCTCCTGTAGAAAGGAAGTGCTGCCTGAGGAAGGGTACTGGCAGAGTGTGAATGGTCATAAGACTAGCTGGTCCTGGAATATCCATGAATCCAAACTGTTTTTATAGCTTACTCCCATAACTTGTTGGGAAATTTCGGTCTACCCCCATAAAGATGCTGAATAGCATAAAGTGGGTCTAACAGAATGAATGAACAATTAAATACATCAAAATGACTACTACCTTGGAAGCCAGTCTAGCTCTGATGAAATGTACCTCTGTGGAAAGTTCGGCCAAAAACATGCTAATAGACAGGGCAGCCAAATTCCATCCTAGTACTCAGTGAGTTAAATGCAATAAACACACAAGTCTGTGCCAACTTATGGGAATCATAAATAAACACACGGTTTGCACCAACTTAAGGGAATTGTACATAAACACAGGTCTGTGCTAACTTATAGGAATCATACATAAACACACAGGTCTGTGCCAACTTATGGGAATCGTACATACTGTAAATACACAGGTCTGTGTGAACTTACGGGAACCGTACATACATTTACAGTTGGGATGAATGTTCTAACAGTAAAGTTTGATGTACATGAATGCAGTGTTTTATTGTACTTGTGTAATTTATTGTCTTTACTGCTCTTGATCCCATATTGTGGCTGAAATGATACATAAGCCAGTCCATTTACCTGCTAACAAACTGCAAAACATCACCAATTTTACCTCATATTTTTGCCTTGTTCCTCATAAAATGTTTGATTTTCTGGTAAAACACTCAGGATCATAGCTCTCAACTAACCAGAATTCACAGAATATCTAGGTTATTGTTTAACATTTTTGGTCTGTTCTCATAAAATGTTTTTTTTTTCTGGCAAACCATTATGGATAGGGTTCACTAAATAATGAGACATTTGAGTTGAGACCTCATATCCTTCAGAAAATGCATGTTATTACAAACCCTGTCATTCTGGCCACTTCTAAGTTTATAAGATCAGTATTTAAAATGTCTCCCTGATTTTGGCCCTTTATCCCCCAATTATTTGTGACTTTATCCAGAATTCTTAAGCAGAAGTTGCCGAGGAATACAGTCACTCAGTAATGCCAGACATTCATGCTTCTATTGTTAGAAAATGCACGTTGATTCAAAACCTGTTCTATTTAATTTTTAAATGAATTAATAATGTTTAAAATGTTTTCCCTGGTTTTGAACCTTCACTCCCTTGTTATTTTTGGCTTTGTCCAAAATTCTTGAGGAAAAAAGTTGATCGTTTTGACTCAGAAACAGTTCCACAGGCTTTTCCATGGCAGCCACAAAAAAGATGAATTATTACTCACATAGTTTTTTCCAGCTTTCTGAACTTGTAGTTGTTTTGGAAATGACAACACATATGTTTCCATATAACTGCTATTCTGAAAGCAGTTTCAGAGCACATTGGACAACTGGTGAAAGTGGGTGGAGGGTCTCGCCCCCTCCCCTCACCTTATGGTTCTGGCACCTATCTGCTAATGTGTCATGGCCCTATGTATACCCTTCATATTATTCTACGTATATTTCAACAGCTGCTACCTGCCTTGCACAATTTATTGTTTTTTATAATGTTTGCGCTTTGTGCCTTGGAACATGTCTAAAAGATGGTCCTCAGCTCAACCCATTCATTTGGTACAAAAATGTAAATAAATGTAAACAGCTAATTGAATTTACAAGGAAAGAAGAATGCACTGAAGTTATACAGTCATTTGTAAACATTTTGCAATGCCCTGTTTATATATATATATATATATATATATATATATATGTGTGTGTGTGTGTGTGTGTGTAAATATCTATATATATATATATATATATATATATATATATATATATATATATATATATATATATATATATATATATATAAATATAAAGAGAGAGAGAGAGGGAGCAACAAAATTTGCAACACAGACATTTATTAGACAACCTAGAAACATGAATGCTATAATTTTTCTGACTGGGACAATAGTCTCCCCCCATTTTTTTCTATGCTCAACAATATTTTCTATAGGACATGCTCACTATCACTGCTCATTAGGAAAGAGAAAAGATCATGAAAAGTTTATTTTGAAATGTAAAACTATTAAAAATAAATTAGTTAATGAATTGTTCCCCTACTCTGAGGCATATTAGATAAATCCCTAACTATACCCCAAATGATACAGGTTCAAGTATCATCATGGGAAGTTGGAGAGCTGGAAGGAGGTAGCTGGGGATGTGAAGGATCTAGAAAAACCTAGGTTTGTTTATAGGAGCTCTGAAGCTCTGAAGCAGAAATTATGTTATAAAGATTTTCAAGTTAAAACTAACGGAAAAAAACAAAGCAGTAGGGATAGTTAAATGTTATAACTGCTCTTGTTGTAATGGTTTATATGAAGGAGATACTGTATTTCAGCATCCCATAAGTGGAGAAGTTTTTGCTTTAAGAACATTAACTGCATGTAATGAGGAAAAGATAGTATATTTAGCTACATGTACATTGTGTACATCATTTTATGTGGGCAAAACAATTAGAAAGTTAAGAGAAAGAATAGTGCAACATAAATCTGAAGTAAGGAAAAAGGTATTAACAAATGCTTTGAGTAAGCATGCCGTAGATAAAGGTGAAAGGCATGTTTTTAAGTTTAGGGTGTTGAGCAAAGTGGAAGTGAGTATAAGGAAAGGTGATATCAATAATTCTTTGGAAATGAAAGAATTAGAGTGGATTATTAGGCTCCAGGCGGACGTAGCCCCTGGTTTAAATAATGCAGTCAGCTTGAAGCCAGTACTGGTTAAGAGGCAGAGAGAGAGGCTTTAGTAAAGGTATTACATAGTATTCGTGCTTGATGGAGTTTATTATAGATTTGTGGTTTTGTGTGTATGTATTTGTATGTGTGTGAATATGTTTGTATACTTGTATATTGTTTTATATAAGTCATGTGTAATTTTTATTTCTTTGGTTTAAATGGAAGATTTTTTATTTCTTTGGTTTAAATGGAAGAATTTTTCTGTTTAAATGGAAGAATTTTATGTATAATAGGAATTTCTTTACTTCTAACTAGGTATATTTATTTTTCACCCCCTAGTAGATATTATTTGTTATTTTTACATATATAATTGTTATTTTCACATACATGTACATATATATATATATATATATATATATATATATATATATATATATATATATATATACATATAATAACACAATAGTCAAAGGATGGAGAGAAGAACACAAATCAAATAGCGTTGCAAGATTTCATTAGGCAAGGCAGTATTGTCAACCTCACTAACAAACAAAAAAAAAAA
The DNA here is from genome assembly GCF_019279795.1 of Protopterus annectens. Taxonomy (NCBI): domain Eukaryota; kingdom Metazoa; phylum Chordata; order Ceratodontiformes; family Protopteridae; genus Protopterus; species Protopterus annectens. The sequence goes on along the minus strand of NC_056727.1, from coordinate 893,743,770 downwards.
ACGATATGTTGCGAATACAAATGATATTCATAGAACAAATGCAGGAACTGTTCAACTAATATAGCCAACGCTAATATTAGCAAAGCGTGGCACACAAGGAAACTTTGTATCCAAAAGTTTTTTCTTTGTGTTTTCTTCAATCAAGAATTATAAAATATTTCTGTGTTTTGTTTCATTGTCATTCTGATATCTGGCGACTAACTACTTAGTATGTCAACAGCTGCGCATACTGGTGTTTATGTGCCACTGAACATTCTTAATCTCTTCACTGTTTGGATTTCTACTAATTGGGTGTGGTTTTTTTATATAGCATTTTATGAGTGTTCTATTACTTTTAGGCTTGATTGTTAATTAGGATGTGGAATGGGCTGAAGCATGTGATTTTATGTTCTCCTATTTAAATGTTGATTTATTGCATTGATTTATACTGATGAAGGGTGTAGACCCAAAAGCTTTATCTAATAAAGTTCTTGGTGTGGTATCGTTGTGATGTGAAGGATTTATCAGCTCACCCATTCTAGGAGAGGGAATCGTTGTGATTATTCTGACAGATACCTGCATAGGATTGTGGAGGTCTGTCTGTCAGGATAGAGGCCGATGACTCTTTACTCTGTTTGGGAGCACATGATAGGTCTCCCAGCAGGCAGCATGTAGCAGACATCAAGGCCCTTAAAGGGAGAGGTTAAGTCAGGTGTAGAAGGTAGGTCTTAATGATATGCCAGAGTGATCCTCTCCCTTGTTCCTGACTCTGGCCTCTGATGACCAAATGAGCTTACCTCCCACATCAAAATAACTGTTTATGGGGTTCTAATCCTGCCTGGGACATGAATATGTTTGGATATAATGCTGCAAGGAGAAACAAATAAATGGGGCAAACAGGAGCAGGAAGGGGAGTCAATGGGCAAGGTCATGCATACAGGAAAAAGTAATAGTGTGCATTTAATTTTGTAAGTGCAGCTTTATAACTGTACTGCTTTTCATATTTTCATATAAAACTTGAAATAAGTAACTTCTTTCTGAGGATCTCATGAATGTGACACCTATCATTTGTTAAATTATAGCACAAAGGTTCTTTCACTCTTTGAAGAAACTTTATAGCAGCAGTATTAAATAGCTCCAACTGGAATGTTGCAAGTCTCTCTGACAAATGTTTGTAATGCCTTCCTTTGTTCATAGGAAAAGAACATGGTTGTTAACTGATCCCTATCAGGTTACTAAACCTGAAGAAAATACAAACTTACCTTTAACTGGCTCAGAGTGTGTTCCTTTTCATATATTTGCTGTCAGGTGCACACTGACTAATATGTTGACCATGCACAAAGCTATTCAGTTTCAAAGAGGTATGATTGCAAAGAGGATACCAGGAACTATACACAAATAATGGTTCCTGCTACTTGTGCATAATGTTTAACTTTACACATGTAACTATTCAGTATGCTTTCCAAATATCATACACATAGGCAAACAGCTGGTAGGACACTGATCCTTGTTCATCCCCAGCCTATTCACCCACGATAACAGTGCATACTATGGCTTGGAAGGAAATATTCAACCTTTCAGATCATCTTCGAAGTGAGTAACTGATTGATAGTTCTCTCTGGGAAGATGCCCGCAAACAGTGTGACACTGCCATGTGATTTGCTTCCTTTACTTCAGACTATATTTAAACGACTGTTTAATCAGTCAACAAACAGACCCATTGTTAAGTACACTGCACATCTTTCCAAAGCACATGACTAAAGTCTCAGTCGTCTGCTACCGTCTTGGATTGTTTTGGACAAATAACTAGAGCCTTTGAGCAACTGCCAAGAGAGAGATAATATTTTGGCAAAATAAGTCTTATGTTTCAGATGTTTTTATTCAGTGTTCTTCTCATATTCTTTGTTATTAAAGGAGTTGGCAAGGCAATTATGTCTTTTTGAAACAGCGTTCATCACACACACACACACACACACACACACACACACACACACACACACACACACACACACACACACACACACACACTCTCTTCACATTCTGTTTTGAATTCATGCCTTCATTGGCTTGTTGTATGACAACGTGTTGCTACTTTCACAGCTTACTTTTCCTGGATCATCCACGAGAAAAATGCCTGTGGTTAGCAGGTGTTACCTGGTTATTAAGGACTTAAAACATAATCCTATTAAGTTTTAAATGCTTTGTATGAATGATCCTGCACTACTGACAAGACATGTAAGAAGATATAGGTTGCAATCGTCACAGTAAAATCAAGGTATCGATCTTTCTTTATGTGACTGTAGCTATTGGAGGCCACTCAAAGTCTGGCATGCTGTTATATACTCTGGGAGGCACTTCTTTTTAAGTGCTTGAATCAGAGGAATCTAACTACAGTGATTCAAAATGCATCTTCCCCACTACAAAATCACTAAAGGAAGTAGGAAGGCACAACAATGATTTTTGCTTTTCTTTGAGTAATGGCAATCTTTGACTTTATTATAATAAGTATCAGGGAATGCGGCAGTGCAGCCCCCTCATGGGAGTACAGTCTCTCTTGTAAAAAACTCATGTTCATCAAAATGTCTTAAAAATCTTCAGATATTAATTTTGCATACTCACTATGATTTTTTTTTTTTTTTTGCATTTGTTGGGAAACCTAAATAGGCCTTACAGTAGTTTTTCTTTAATCTTGTTTTTAGTTCAAGCAGAGCTCTGATCATCAGTTGCCCCCATTACTTCCCTCTCCCTTTGCCTTATAAATTTAGTTTTCTCACTGGCCTGGATCCACTGATTGGGAAATGGGACCCTGAAACATAAGGCTTCACATTCAGTGGACCAGGTAGGGAAGTCAAGTTAGTACTGGTGTGGTGTCATTTGAGGTGGTTTCTGACATTTTTGTGTAATAGGATTTTAACCCACACCCTTTTGGCCTGCAAGCACAGCACAATGCCTGCCTACACTGTGAAAAGCAGGTGTGCAAGATTTTGTGCCCTTGCATGATTGGCTGGATTTCAAGCACTCCTTAGCTGCCTTTGCAGGTCTGAGTACTATGAATATTGAACTGCAATCATGGAATATGTTTTTGGGGCTCCCACCTCCCCACTGAATGTCTCAACCTGTATCAGCTGTTTAGTCCCAACTCCCCCACTGGCTGTCTCCTCCAGCTCCTGACAAATGCTGGAACAGGGTAAATCAGAGCTTTATCTACCTCTGGCTCAGACCTGACTACCTCACAGAAGATATTTAATTCATTGGTGAGTGTATCAGTTTATGTGTGTTTGAAACAAACACTGCTCTCAGTTTCTCAGCATATATTTTATAAACGAGTTCTGTATCTTTCATTATTTCATTATTTTAAGCCTTTATTAAAAGAATAAACTAAACAAAATACACACAAACACAGTAGTGTAAGAACAAACTTTTATTGTCTTTGATGTCAGTAAAAATGTTAGAATTTTCATTCAAAACTGCAGACTTCTCCAGACTATTTTACTAGAGGATTATGCATTTATTTATTCATTTATTTATTTATTTACATTTGTTTATCAGGAAAGTCCACTGGGCAAAATGAGCCCATTTTCAGTGGAGGCCTGGGGAGAAAAGCTCCAATAAAAACATGAATTTACAGAATAGATTTAAAAATGTAACAAATTAAAATAGCAAAAAATAAGAAGATTTTACAGACATAATTACATAGACAAAGCATTTTTGTGTAAAAACAATAGCAATATACAGTGACTAGATAAACAGGAAGAACTGGTAGTACACCAGCAAAAATAAAATATATACAAAGGGCTATACATATGTTAGGTAAAAAAAATAAAAATAAAAAAATGGACAGAGTTGAGAATCTGAAGTTGATTGCAGACAGCTGTTGTAGTATGCTATACAAGGAAAGAAAACTGTAAGTGAGAAGCAGTGGTATTATAGGGGTCAGGTTATGGGAGGTTGAGATCTGGAGCATGAGCAGTGCCATTGGGTTGATAGATGTAGGTGAAGGGCATTTTTGAAGGAGCTAGCATCATTAGTGGACCTAAGTGGTGATGGCAGTGGGTTTCAAAGTTTGGCTATGCAGGAGGAGTAAAGCATTTTGCCAGCAGGGAGTTTAGGTTTTTGCACAAGCAGTAAAGTTTGATTTTAGATCTAAGGTATCTAGTTGGACGGTATAGTGCTAAAATGGAACAGAGAAATGGGCTGTCAACAAGTTTATAGATTATTTTGTGAGCCACAGTTAGTTGTTGGTAAGTAAGGTATTATGGGAGTTCAAGCCAATTCAGCGTACATAGTGACTAACAGTGATGGGAGGAATATGTAGCATTAGATGCAAACTTAGCAATTTTAATTGCACTCTAGATATTTTTTTAATTCTATACAATATGGTTGTCACTAGCCACACTTCTTACCTGATTGTTTTTTTCATTCCAATTGCACGTAAACACCTCCGTCTCAGGTAATAATAAAGAATGTGTCTGGCTCTTAGATTGACAAAGAGAAGGTCATTCAAAGATACTGACAAACCCAGTGATATTATTTAGATATCAGTAGCCTAAATTAATATGATATTATTGTGTTTTTAATACAATAATGCCACTAATTAGCACATAGGTTCATAGGTTCATAGGTTCATACTAGGCTATCTGCCCAAGGGCATTTATAAGCCTAGCCCATAGTTATGTGGCTTTCGCCACCCCTTTAGTTTGAATAAAAACTATGCCTATCATTTTTCTGTGCCTCTGTCAGGCAGTGACACTGAAGTAATCCCTGGGGTATATCTGCGATCTCCCATCCATTGGTCAAGATTCCTCTTGAACAAGGCCAGCGAGGTGCTCTGCCTCACATGTACCGGGATTTTGTTCCACAGCATAGGGAGTCTCTGGGTGATGAATCTGTCCCTCCAGCACGTTCTATTTATAACCGTGTCAAGGTTTAAGTCTCCGCCTTGTGGTTCTGAGGGATCTAGATTTTTGAGGTGAAGCATATTCATCAAATCTGGGTTTGACATGGCCTTATATGTCAGGCACAGGTCACCTCTGAGCAAGCGGTATGAGACTGAATAGAGCTGGAGTTCTTTCAGTCGGGCAGCATAAGACATATTTTTGAGACCCTTTATCCTTTTGGTGAGGAACTTTTGGGGCCTTTCAAGCTGCATCAGGTGTCTGGTCAGATACATTCGAACGGGCATTGTACTCAATCATAGGTCTAATGAGTGATGAGTACAGGGGACGATGACCTCCCTTGATCTAGATGTGAATCCCTTCATGATCAGGTGGGCGATATAGAAGGTTTTTCTAACTACTTTAGCAACATGAGTGTCAAATAAAAGGCTACTGTCAACTTGGGTCCCCAGATCCCTGATGACTTTTTCTGTGCTCAGTGGATTGCCATCTATATGGTAGCTAGGGGTAACCTTGTTTTTCCCGAAGGGTATGACTATGCATTTTTTGGCGTTTAACTTCAGGCCATGGCTCTGGCACCAGTTATCCATTTCTGCGAGGCCCTTCTGGAGGATATCTGTGTCAGATGTGTTTTCGACTATGGCGCCCAGTTTGCAGTCATCTGCAAACTTTGTCAGCCATAACCCTCCTGTGTTTGCTTGTACTTCAGAAAAGTAGATGCCGAACAAGAGTGGACCCAGGACTGAGCCCTAAATAAGAAGGGGAAGAGACGGGACTCAAACCATGAATGCCTTTTCTTCGTGCGACTGCTCTACCATTATGCTATTGCATATAAATTTTATACTTAAAATGAATGACAGAAAAAAAGCATGAAACAACAGACATTAAAAATTGGAAGTATAGATTATGGAAAGTCTACAATGTGCATAAAGGAGAAGACAGGAGAAGAAGGGGAGATAGAATGTGGAATGCAATTAAAGGGCAAATTACACACTGGGCCGGATTCACGAAACCACCGTGTAAGACTTAATGTCTTACTCGGAGGCTGCAGTTGAACGGTATGACATCAGCATGCCATGAATATTCATGAGGGCATGCTGACTCATCCGTAACTCTTACACAGACTGAGTAGGCAAGCAGGGGGCGTGTCCGACTGCCAAGCAGTCTAAAAATCCACGTCCCTGCAAGTTTTTAAAAAGCATAATGTCAACAGACAAGAATGAGTTTGCTCAAATGTACCTGCACCCAACACCACACTCCCTGACACTGTAAACTCCCAGCAGAGTTATAAAACGTAAAATATTATTTTTTTTTAAATCCACGATATAGCTGCCCGTATTTGTGCTTGTTTGCGTGGGTGTGCCCATTGCTTAACCACATTTAGCAATTGTGACATTGAAGAGCATATAAGAACTACTTATGCAAATTAATCCAAATAGCAATAGCATAATGGTAGAGCGTATGCACAAAGAGAAGGCATTCACGGGTCGAGTCCCACCACTCCCCTTCTTGTTTATGTCTTAAAGCAGTATTTGAAATAATACCAGACAAATATGATTAAAATTTTATTAAAAGCAGTGACATGGCCAATGTATCAGTGAGCAAAATATATAATTTTAAAGGACCCAGATATATAATAGCTTGGTGTTAAGCAACGTTTTACACAGGTAAACACAGGTGCCCATAGTTTAATAGCGCTGTACCCAGTTAAACAGAGGTGCCCATAGTTAAATAGCGCTTTACTCAGCTAAACAGAGTTGCCCATAGTTTAATAGCGCTTAACCCAGTGCAATAGAGTTGCCCAACGTTTAAAAGCACTTTACCCAGCACAATGTGTTTACGCAGACATGCGCGCCGCACCAACCAGGGCACCATAGGGTACCGTGCAGCAACGTAGAGCTAAGTTGCTTAAATGCAGCCACACCCCCTAGCCTGTCTAGACAGTATTAAAATAAAAGAATGACAAGGTTTGAACCCAGGACACTTAGCATCATAATCAAAGTACAGAACCACTAAGCCATGACAACATAGGGGAAACAGCCACTATTAACATTCATAAACCTAGGAATGATAGTTTAACCATTACTAAACAGGTCTGCAGTCAGCCTAGAATTTTACAAAATGGACAATCACAAAAAAGTGTGGGAAATGTGGCATATATAATCCCCACAGGCAGGAATACACACCATAACTGATTGTACTACTCAGCCCCCAGCACAGCCACCCCCGGGGCTGTGAAGGTGCAGTGGTGACTGCCCATGGGTGGGGATCTCAGTTCCACTGTTACCATCTGTGGGCTCATGGGCTTGTGATTTCCAAACAACCTTCTCCGTCAATTGTGTTCACCCACCCCATGTGTCAGATTCCACCCCTGTATGCATCTTGTTTGTCTTGTCTGTTTACCTCCCCAAGCTATCTCCCCAAATATACCTACTTCCCCTACCTCACTTACCACTCTCACCTGAAAAAAAAAAAAAATGGGCAATCTGTACCCGAAAAAAAATTACGCCCCATACATAGCTTCCCATTTTACACACATGTCCGTAGGACATATACACCGATAATTCTAATTGGCAGTGCAACAAACTATGTTGTCCTCACCTCTTTCTCAGGGGTGGAAGGTCTCAAAACTCACTCCAAATTTTCAACATATGCACAGCTGTTGCTGTTAAAGAAATGGGCAGCTATGGGCCTTCCCTACACCCTTCCTGCACATCCCGAGCTTGTTTTCCTACTGTCTTACCCTCTCTGTGCCCCCTTTTTCACCACTTTCCTATCTCCCCATTTTCTTTTCTTTAAAAGAAATTAACGCGGGGGTTAGCAAGAGTAGGCACTGTTAAGCAGTAGTAAGTGAGGGTACGCTTAGCTAAGCATCGTGCAAACCTGCTTACAACTGCTTAAAAGTGCCTTAGTCACTCTGTATGACAGGGCCCATATATTGCTCAGCAGCAAAATAAAAATACCCTTGTCAGTCTCGAACCCAGGACCTTGGACTCACCAGTCTGCATGAAGTACCACTAAACCACAGCATATATACAACAACTTAGTGCTGAAAGCAATTTAACATGCATTACCATGAGTGAATGTAAAGGGAAAATAGGAATGGCATAACACAAATCTTGTTCTGTGGGCCTTAACCAGCAGGTGTTGTTGAATTGCATGACATGACTGTGAAAAGAGAATCACCCATGCTAGTAGGGAATAAGGTTACAGTAGCAGCTTACAAACCCCACACAGTATCAGAGCAGGATACACACTGGCATATTAGCATAGGTCACAGGCTAGACCTCCCAACAGTGACTGCTCTACAGTGATGACCCTGATTAGTAAACAAACGTTAGCTGTGCCCTCTGACTCCCTGTGAAATGTACTAACAGTAGGCAGAAAGGTGTTGAATCTCACTTCATAACAAATGTCAATAAGTGAGAGTAGACACCGCTTGCACATCAGAAAAGGTGTAGTAATAGAAATGCTCTGAATCACCCAAAGTCTGAACTGAAAAATGTCAGAACTATATCACAGGTGTATCCCAGTTATATGTACCTTTCCTTGAGGCTGTTCAAATATATACGTGAGAGTATCTGAGGCCTGCAAGAGTCAGAAACACACAGGCATATCAGCTTGTCTGCTCTTACACACTCTGCAAATAGCTGTAGAATGAATCCCACAACCATGCCCTTATGTAGAATTACAACACAGAAACAGCAAAAGATGTAGCCATGTACTGCTAGCAACCACTTGTGACAATGCCATTGTTCAGGTGCTGAAAAGACTGCTGTGGTGCACAGTCAAAGAATACTAAGCTGACCTCTGTCTACCATCTGGATATGTCCACAGGTGGGAGCTACTCAGACAGACTACAAGCCTTCATAGACTTACAGGTACACAGCAACTCTGCATGTTCAACAAGATAAACATCACATGATAGTAAATAATGCACACTGCAGTTCTGCACCCCTACCCAGAGGTACTATATACCCATGTAGTCAGGCACAACCAAGGGTGTAGGTAGGCATACACAGTACAGAAATATGTCCAGTCATCCTGAGCAGACTGTGCTAATGCCAACATAAACCACAAACTGTTCAGATGTGAGTAATGTACTAATGACAGTATAGCTGTTCACAAACAGTGCATGTGCCTGATATTCATAATTGGTAGTACAACATACTAAGATGTCCTCACCACTCTTTCAGGGGTGGAAGGTTTCAAATATCCTACCTAATGTATTGCATATGCACAGCTGTTGCTGGTAAAGAAATGGGCAGTTATGGACCTTCTCCACACCATCGTGTACATCCCAAGCTAGTTTCCCTACTGTCTTCCACTCTTTGAGCACCGTTTATCACCACATTCCTATCTCCCCATTTAGTTTTCTGTCAAAGACATGAGAGCGAGGGTTAGCGGGAGTGAGCACTTGTAAACAGTAGCAAGTGGGTTTGCACCAGTGTGCACATGTGTGCGCCTAGCTTAGCATTGCTAAGATATGATAAGCTCCGCCAAGCTTAGTTTACTATTGCTAACATAAAGTAAGCTAAGCTAAGCTTAGCTTAGTATTGCCAAAATACAATAAGCTAAGCTAAGCGTCGCCTAGCATCACTAAGTGTCGCTTAGCATCGCTAAGTGTCATGCAAACTCGCGCCAACTCGCTTACAACTGCTTAAAAGTGCCTTTGTCATTATGTATGACAAGGCCCTTGTATTGCTCAGCAGCAAAATAAAATACCCTTGTCAGTCTCAAGCCCCACACCTTAGACTCACCAGTCTGCATGATGTACCACTAAGCTACAGCAGATACACAATAACTTGGTGCTGAAAGAAATATAACATGCATTACAAGGAGTGCATGTAAAGGGAAAATAGGAAAGCCATAGGAATACATTGCAATAAAGAAATATGACATGCATTACAAGGACTGAATGTAAAGGGAAAATAGGAAAGCCATAGGAATACATTGCAATAAAGAAATATAACATGCATTACAAGGACTGAATGTAAAGGGAAAATAGGAAAGCCATAGGAATACATTGCAATAACTACTGTTGTATGCCAGTTAATTCCCTAATTCCAAAAGAAAGTACATACTCCCATGTATCCAGTGTTAGCATTAGGAGATGTGAGTAAACTTACACACTGAGAAGAGTGTACTTGAAGAAGCAACAGTCAGGTTTCAGTACAACATGCATTCATGCATTTCACTGACTACAACCCAGCTTCAAAGATGAAACATATACCAACCTTTTGACTGACACAACAGTGTCCACAGCAAACAAGCATGGTCCCCACCTTGCAAAACTGAAAGGCCTATGCCTACCTAACCTTTCATTTTATAGCAGTGTCCTGAAATCACAGTGAGAACTGCAATTACCACACAGCAGGCTGCATGCAATTACTAAATGGTGGGCACCAATTGGTGCAGAGGCCATCACATGCACATGTGCAGATACCTACAAAAGCAGCCTGTACTTGCTGTCCACACATGCAATAATATCATTGCAGCAACTGGAGAGAGAGAGAGAGAGCAAGCGAGAGAGACAGACAGACAGACAAACAGTTGGAGAGACCAAACCAAAAATAAAAAACAGAGGCGGTTGGAGACACCGACCAACCAAAACAAAAAATAAAACAAACAGAGGCAGTGGCGGACACCGACCTAAACAAATAAAAATAAAAAAAGCATCAACAGGTACAACAGACTGAGGTGAGAAATACAAAGGTAAGGTATGTAACAGAGATGTATTTGCTGGCATCCGAATGATGTGTTTGAAGGGTACTCTACATTCTGTGAACCCTCCATATGTGGTAGCGGACCATATCTATATGTATATGCAGATGTGCATAGGGCAAGGGACATACTGCAACTGTTAGTGAAGGCTGGACATATATATGTATTTGAAGTTGCTATGTGCACATATCTATGTAGGTTGTACTGTGTGGCATTGAAAACAGCAAGCAGTGCAGGTATATGTCATGTGGTGGTTAAATGCTGTGGGACTGAGTTACAGCCAGTGAGGTCTGCTATGGCTATACGGCCTGAAGACAGCAAAATGCATTCTGCACAACACTGTGCAATATTATTACATAATCGTATGTCTCACAACTGTTCCATAATTGATATTCCCACCATGAAAGGTGGCCAGTATATCTGCATATACGCATGTATATGTACAGCAGTGGCTGTTTACAAGTATGTGTGTGTGTGTATATATATATATATATATATATATATATATATATATATATATATATATATATATATAGATATAGATATATGCATATATCCATATATAGATATATATAGATATACAGCTATGTAGATATATAGATATATATATATAGATATATATATAGATATATAGATATCTACATATATAGATATATATAGAGATATATAGATATATACAGATATATATGGATATTTATGGATATATATATATATATATATATATATATATATATATATATATATAGATATATGTATATAGATATATATAGATATGTATATATAGATATATATATATATATATATATATATATATATATATATATATAGATATGTATATATAGAGTGATATATAAATATATATATATATATATATATATAGTGAGAGAGGGAGACACAGGTCAGACATATTGCAACAGGTGCCTGGAGACCAAGGCATGGACTGAACACCAGTGTTGATACTGCAGTGCCATACCCCATTCCAAAACACTTTACCCACTAACTACCAGATAGGTGGTTGCCTGACTAACACTGAAGGTGTCAGAATGGGAACATGGGACACAGGTGGACAGTAGCCTCCCCTTTGATATTCACAGTGCCACACTAGTCTTGTAATCTGTCTACGTGGTACATGTAATCACAAACGATGTGTCATGTATGGAAATATAGGTCAGTGTTCCCCTGTACTCATCACAATGCCACATGTGGTATGTACCTCACATGACAACTACAGCAAGTGGAAAGTCCACAGACATACCTCACAAAGGGTAATACTGCCCTGAAACACATACCCTATGCAGACTGACTCACATAACCACAGCTACAGTGCGTTGTATACTGGCCACCCAGAGGTTACCTCTGCCAAACATACAGAGGCATGCCACACCCATAGCAGTCAGACAACCACCATGTCAACACCTCACAATCCCACTGGGCTACACAGCCTAGGTCCCTAGTCCCCGCAACATCACTAAACAGCACATGCTGGAGGGATAGACTCCTATTGGCAAATATGCCATACTCTGGAGTAAACCACCCAGCATGAACAAACAAGGCTCTTCAGTAGCAGATGTCAGACATACCCCTGATGATTGTCTGGGGGATAGGTAACATGCCCTGGGAATCACCTCTGTGTATCCGGTTGACAGGAGGAAGTGAAATCTAATTATATGTGTGTCACAGGCCGGGGAAGCATATGGCTAGGCTGCTGTAGGCCCCAGGGAAAATAACATATTACCTACTTATGACACAATGCACACAGACATGTACACAGTGCAATACCAGCTATGTGAGGTGGAATGAGTGTGACAGTGAATGTGTGTAAGGTCTGTGATGGTGTGATAGCTAGGAGTGAGGTTGTTTCCATCATGGTCATTTGTGTCCTATGTGTGAGGCCAGAAAAAGATGCGTCAGTTATTATGATGCAGACATAGTAGGATGGTATATGTTGTGATGTAGTTCCTTGTGTACAACTGTGGTGTCCCATCATAGGCTGAAGCAATACATGTATGCTCAGTAAGTGGTACTGCTGGTGAATCCATCCGACATTAGAGCTGTTGTACCACCTGAATCTGTAGGCCTAAACAGCACAGTATGGTGTATGTTCACATTCCCTGGTAACACTGTCTTGTGTGTTTCCTGCAGTCTGCACAGATTACATTCCTCAGGCATAGGCATCTGTAAGTAGGGCCACACAGTACTGTAAGGTACATAGCAAATGCTCATCTGTGTTAGCATACATTTGTGTGTGGTATGAATGTCTGATGGGTGTGTAATGATGCCTGTACCATGTCTGCAATCACATGTGTGATGCAGGGTTGGGTGTGTACCTAGCAACATGTATACGCTGTTGCAGCAGTATGCCAACTATATTAACAACTGTGCACATATGTTAGGTAGGGGTATGGCATCAATGACTAGGGTGGGTTACTGGTTATACTGTAACTGTACTTCACATTCATTGCAATGGATGACATATATCTGCATGCATTAGCTTGATATGTACCCCCCTGGCAAGGCTGTGCATTGGAAACCAAACAGTGAGCCGAGTACTGGTGTATACTGGTGTGTCATATGGAGTGTGGCAGGCACTGTCAGCCAATTGTGGGCTGAGCACTGATATGTGGTATTGAATGTGTGTATCCTGTGACAGACAAACAGATGCTATATATGGCAGTTAACTGATATCTTTACTGTATAATGTTAAGTGTGCCACATGACTTGCTCACACATATCGTTTACTTGTCTTCCAGGCTTATGGCTCATCACAGGAACCCCTGCTACACAGCTCCAGAGGAACAGGAAATCCACCACAGCTTGGTACAGCACTATACCCTGCTGTTTTCAAGGGCCCGCCAGCACCAGCAGGAGCGTACTGCACTGTGGCAAGAACTTGTTCATCGGGTAAATGACATAGGCATGCATAACCGGACATATGAGCAGGTACGCCATCACTGCAGTGATTTAATTAGACATGTCCGGCAGTGTGCGTCTGATATCCACAGACAATAGCTTGCCACAGGTGGTGGGGGTGGCCATACACCCCCCCCTCACCAGAGTGGAGAAACTGCTGCTAAGTGTGGTGGCTCCTGGCCTACAGCAACAACAACATCACACATGTGTCGTCATGGAGGCCGGAGCCACCCAACATAGTGACATGGAGCGTGCAGGTAACATGCCCTAGCTGTAGACTACTGTTACCTGTATTGCTAGATTATGCATGTGTGAGATGTGTACTGTGTTTAGCAGTTGTGCTGCCTATTGTGTGCAATACTGATAATTTGAATAGTATCTATACACCTATGCCTATTGTTCTACTGTAGTTTAGCACACTCACAGTAGCAATGCCACAGGTGTGGCCACTGACAAACTGTGTCATATTCTTGCAGGTCCCTCTGGTGTGACAGCAGGGCAGACGTTACATGCTGGTGAGTGTGTTAACACTTTAAACTTGGTATTAAACTGTGCATGTCATAGGTGAGGTGTAGGCCATGTAACCATAACACACCTACGCATAATGCATGCTGTGCATGTTTGCTGTGAGACGTGAAACATCTCAGTAATGTCAGTAGCTGCCTCATTCACATGCAATGAAAAGAGCATCAGATACAAATGTGGCAACACTGTACTGTACATTGGATAGGCATAGTTGACACACATGTACACAACATAACACGTTAGTCATACGCAGCACACCTCAACATGCTACACATAGTGTAACCGGACACCCGCTGCCAGGTCACACTTCAGTATCCCACATGTCATCCACACACCACACATACCATACCTGAGGGGTAGGGGCCTAGCATGGGGCTGTGCAACACTCCTCAACACATAACACAGTCATGTTAGGCAATGCTCCCTATTGGACACCTCATACACCCTTGTGCAACGTGGCGGTGTAATTGTGAACTTAGCCACGGCACTGTGGTTCAGGTACAGCATGCTAGGTGGTGGTCTAGCACACGTTAGAGGCCTTGAGTGACCACATGATGCATGATGGTAATGGCTAATGGTACTACACTATATACTGTTACAATGGCCATGTCCAGGATTGGTATCCCATCACGTATACATGCACCACCCATTCCGTGTGTGTACATAGAATGCATGTGCTACACCTGTGTCCACAATTATCTGCTACAGACAGAGACACTGCAATCAGACATGGAAAACCATGTGACACGCAGCCATGGCATGTATACCTGTGTGCGATGGTGCACAGGACATTGCAGAGCTTATAATACCTGCACAGAAATGTCGTGTCCTTGTACACATTGTGTTCCAGGGTGTAGGCAATCACTGAACATGTACACACATGCACCACAGCCATGTACACTGTCATCAACTATGGCTGTCTACACTCACACTGCATGCACTTGATCAACACTTATTCTGCATGCTGACACATGTGCATGACTGTTTGCCTTGTGATACTGTCACCCACCTTCAACCAGTATTGAGTATGATTTGGAAGTCTGTTGTGTGTGTGTATCTGCTGTAGTGAGGAGTATGCATGTGTTCCTGTGTTCCTGTGTGCACGTGTTCCTGTGTGCCTGTGTGTCTGTGTGCATGTGCAAACCGTAACGTGTGTTTCCTGTCTTCCTCTCACAGGTGCTGAGGTAGGGCTTGGCGAAAGCAGCAGGCGACCTGAAGCCACTGCCATGGATAGTGGTGATGATGAAACATGTATTTTGGCACAGGGTGATTTGACAGGGTCTGTCATTGGTCCACCAATCGACAGTACACAGCGTTCAACCCCATCTATGTGCACACTCATACTGCCATTACATCCCTCACCACCAATGGCCATAGTGGAGGGACAGCATACAGTTGGCATTGACCAGGAGAGTGTGGCTCCCATGGCATGTGCATCCCCTCACAGCAGCCATAACCATAGACCCGCAACGGTACCACATAGGCGGAGGTTCAGGGGTTCTCAGGGGAGCACCACTGGACGTATTGCCCCTGGCAGACGTGCCCTCACAGGTCTTACAACAACCACTATGTTCCAGGCTGTAATGCAGGCTCAGGCACGTATGGAACGGTACACCAGGCAGGGACTTAGGGTGCAGAGGGCACATAACACTGCTATCAATGGCAGCATCTGTGACCTTGCCAGTGCCATCCGGACATACACCAAGATCATTGATAGATGTTGAGGGGACTATAGATGCCCTCCGCAACATGTCTTCCTCAAGCCAGGACTGTGCAGGATGATTGCAACATTGACGCATGCCAGCAACAGCAACAGCTGGCAGTGGTCGCGGATGGCCCACAGCTCACAGCTGCTCCTGTAGTGGCAGTACCAGCCCCAGCAATGCTCTGGCTGGCCTATCCATTGTCTGTCCCAGTAGACCACGTGCACGTGGCTCTGGCCAGTCCCAGCAGGGACATGGGTCCAGTTGTCATACCTCTGCCTCTGATGACAGTACCCAGTCCTGTCCGTAGCACCCCTGCCAGGCACAGGTACTGTGTCCGTGGCCAGAGACAGTGATCTGTACAGCCAAGCAGGTACAGTCTGTGGCTGTCCCAGAAACCACTGTATATGGCAGCCACATGGTGGAGCTGTGTGCATGTAGACACACACACATTAAGCAAACAACTAGGGCTCACACATACACACACACATTACATCAACACTGGCGCATGCTGTACTGATGTCCCCCCCCCCCCACACACACACACACATGTCGGTTGGATTGGTCAGTGTCAGGCTCTTACAAACAACAAACCGCCCTGTGCATATGATGATACCTGTGCCACCTCCTGTCATCTGCATTATTGACGGAGGGACAGGCTAACGTGGCGCTGATGCACAGGGTGACACTATAGCAGTGTAGCAATAATAGCGAGTTGTCAACAAGGAAGTCTAACTACATCCTTGTAGGTATATCTGAGCAGACATTATGCATCAAAGCTCTGATTGTCAATGTAGCATTGTTTACACCACTGTTAGGTCTGAGTATGTATTATCCACCCATGTGCCACTTGGCTGATGTGTGATGTGTTGCCAGCATGTGTTACCGAGTGGACAGTACGTGTGTGATGTGTGCAGTACATATTAGCAAGTGTACATCTGTGAACATGGTGGGTGTGCACTGTCTGGATGTACGTGCATAGTGGACACATGGGACGTGTGGCATACCCTGTCGTACACATTATTAACATCTCATTGCATCTTTCAATGGTCAGTATGTATTCTACTACAGTTATGTACTAACATGGGTAGACGTGTGTATGACATGAGTTGACACTATGCTGCGGGTGATACAGTTAATATCAGTCAATGATTTGCAGTTTGGTAGTATACACAATCTCAACAGCATGACTATAAGCAATCATTGGATGCT
Source organism: Protopterus annectens (assembly GCF_019279795.1). Lineage (NCBI taxonomy): Eukaryota > Metazoa > Chordata > Ceratodontiformes > Protopteridae > Protopterus > Protopterus annectens. The sequence goes on along the minus strand of NC_056727.1, from coordinate 893,726,822 downwards.
GTCCTGACAAATGACACACAGTAGTAGGGAAACCAGTATCAGTTGGATCCTTCCTGTGCTACACTATAAAACTAACCAGTGGTGATGACCGCCACGCATTACTGTGACCACACCTGTGTGTCATATAGCCCCCTTAGGTACATGCAGACACACTAGGGATGTGTCCATCCAAATCTGGGAATGCATGGAATGGCCTACAATGCATTCCCTGGATGGGACGCATATCCTACACAAGAGTATCATACAGACAGATACCTGTTGTGTGATACATGCTGTATAGCAGTAAGCCGACTATGGCATAGTCATCCTCATGTACTATGTGTACTATTCCGTCAGTACCACACCAGTGGTAGCTCTCAACATGTATGTCGGGTACCATTGTGTACATACAGACCCATGTTATGTCATGTGTCCCTTGGTATCCACATATCCACATGTATTGTGGAGTTCCAAGGTGTATCACAGACATTAGAGGCCTGAATGCATATCCACAAGGCAGTCATACACCGATAAAGATTGTCCATTCTTGGCAGACTTTGTTGTGTATGATCATGTCTGACATATACCCCAGGCATACACCCTCACTCACACTACTCTTAAGTAACTGTCACAGGTGTGTGTACCACAGATGACCTTGGCCACAGAACACGACAGTGGATGGCCATGTCACATACATACATATGTGACCTATGATCTGAGTAGCAGCGGCACAACCTGTCAATGGAAACAAATGTATTCATGAAGTATGCAGGCTTCACAGCTATGTACTGATTGAGGGGACATGTACACATATATATTTGCCATGCAGATACCTGATGTCTGCAATGCACTTACTGTTGTCATCATGCTATGTCATACCATAGTAAAAGCAAAACACACACTGTGTTGACCAACAGTGACACACACACAGTCAGCATTTGCAGGATTCAAACCAGTACCTAACAATGTTATGACACTAGAGAGTGATGCATTAACATGGCGCGCTATTTGCTTTACTGGCTGGTTTACTTTCTCCTGCTGTATTTGTAGGATGGTGACATCATCAGACTTTCCAAAGAGGAATGTACCTCTTTTACTGAGTTTTGCCCATCTCCAAAAAGGAACACCTCTCAAAGGAAACTGCACACATACACACACTTTGCAGGATTCAAACCCCTACCTAACTATGTTATGATACTGGAAAGAGATGCATTAACACGGCACACTATTTGCTTTAGTGGCTGGGTTCCCTTCTCCTGCAGTATTTGTAGGATGGTGACATCATCAGACTTTCCAAAGAGGAATGTACCTCTTTTACTGAGTTTTCCCAGTCTCCAAAAAGGAACACCTCTCAAAGGAAACTGCACACATACACACACCCCCACACTTTGCAGGATTCAAACCCCTACCTAACTATGTTATGATACTGGAAAGAAACGCATTAACATGGCGCGCTATTTGCTTTACTGGCTGGTTTCCCTTCTCCTGCAGTATTTGTAGGATGCTGACATCATCACACTTTCCAAAGAGGAATGTACCTCTTTTAGTGTGTTTTCACAGTCTCCAAAAAGGACACTCCTTTCAAAGAAAATTGCACACATACACACAACCCCCCCCTATACACACACTGTTTGCAGGATTCAAACTCCTACCTAACTATGTTATGATACTAGAGAGTGACGCTTGAACACGGCACGCTATTTGCTTCACTGGTTGGTTTCCCTTCCCCTGCTGTATTTGTAGGATGGTGACATCATCAGACTTTCCAAAGAGGAATGTACCTCTTTTAGTGTGTTTTCACAGTCTCCAAAAAGGACACTCCTTTCAAAGACAATTGCACACATACACACAACCCCCCCACACACACACACTGGTTGCAGGATTCAAACCCCTATTTAACTATGTTATGATACTAGAGAGAGATGCATTAACACGGCATGCTATTTGCTTTACTGGCTGGTTTCCCTTCTCCTGCTGTATTTATAGGATGGTGACATCATCAGACTGGACATGGTGATGTGTGTACACTTTGTTTTATGCCATTCCAGGAATGGTCCATGTGGGTCAGCAGGTGTCAACAGCTTGAACGTGACCTCAGTATCCTTACCTTGTGTGATCTATCTGTGGACACATTGACATTCCGTCATATGTCAACACATATTTATGCACAGCTTCTTGGTTTTGTGGATACTACATGTGTCTGGGATGTTGATAAAGGGCTATTCAAAGTCTATGTGACACATGTGTAGATGTGTTCATTGATGTATGTCCTGGGTGGCTGCCTTGCAAACAGTCTAGCATGTTTGGGAACCATGATCTGCACATGAACATACCACAGTTGGTAGGGTTGTGTGTGTGTCAGCTTCCAATAGCTCTTTTTATGACTGCAACCATGATGGACTCCATGACCTTGCAGATCAGACCTCATAGGCGTACTGGACTTGACTTCCCATGGTGTGTTGTGCACCAACACTTGTGGGGAGTGCCATATGTAGCTGTGACACATTCAACGGTTCCACATCCTGTGTAGGGGGTGCAGCTCAGCTAACTGTTCAGGTGCATGATCTGTTTGTTCTGTAGTTTGTGCATGACACATATTGGGAATCAATGTATTCCACCTGCTGCCATGCTTTTGGCAGTGGGGGTAGCTGCTCATCCATTCTACATGTGATATCTCCTGGTATGATGATGTGGACTACTGTCAGTGGGGGATGGGTATGTACGTATTGGCCTGTCTGTCATGATGTCGGTATTGACACTCAGGTACAGTTGGCCCTGACTCAGGACATATATGTGTGTACATTGATATTTATGACATAGCTGAAGGAGGTGCCATGATTCAGTCTGAACTCCTTCTCAGCTCCTCTTTACAACACACTAACGAACATGAGCACTAATCCCTGTTATACTCTTTTACACGTTTAACACCCTACTGATCATTTGTGATCAGGCTACAGAGTATGTCATGATAATATCCTGGCATGTCCAGGAGTTGGTTTTGTGTGTACTCTTCAGTCCAGCTGGTGGATATTGTGATATTGACACAATGCCACATCTGCCTCATGTACACAGACAACCCTCTCCTCCTCCCGACAAACTCAGATATATGTGTGAGATGCACCTATATAGACATACAGGGAGCTGAAGCCTCTCGACCCATGACTGGCACAGTGTATCAGGTGGTGAAGGTAACCACACACACCACATATCAGTCTCACATATCCTCTAGCAACAGCACTCAAACCACATTAGCACACATTGACATACTCGGATGCTGTAAATGTACTCTACCTAAGCAGCAGAGACCTCCAAAGCAGACACACACACACCTGCTACCCCACTGCAATACCCACATATCACTAAGTTCACAATGTCAGTGTGCCACACATTCACTGCCCTTCGGGCTAAACAACACACCTAATACACTTGTAATAGGCAACATTTATGTTCAGACACACTGATGTACCACTCACCAGCCCTGACAAGGGAATGGTCACTTTGGGCTGTCTGTTGGGTGCCAGGATCTGCCGCATAACACAGGCAGTCAGGTCACTCAAAAGCAAGTACAAGACTGGCACCATCATTGTCCAAACTGGTGTGTGTCACCTCAGACGATACTCCCTGGGCCACATGGCATGATACATGGAGGTACACTCTGATCATGTAGCCCAGGCCAGTATGAACCTGACCTTGTCTAGCATCTTACACACACCAATTATGATGTCACAGTATACGGACACACATATCACATTTAACAGTTGGCTAACAAATTTATTTCATTCAGAGGGGATACAGTGTCTGTCAGCATATGGTGACATGCTCAACATGCCACGTAGCTTCACTATGGTCAGCTTGCACCTGTCACCCTTGGACTTTGGTATGCTGGCTAAGGCTCTTGCTACCACCAGAGTGCCTTTTTTGCGCAGGGCTCAGAAGACAAACCCACCTCCATATACATTACAGGTTAAATGAAACTAAGGGTAATGCTGCTCAACAACAGTTGTGTTAACCTGATATTGTGGCCACTCAGGACCCTCCTCAGTATGGAGGAGAGCAATATCTGTGCACTGACAGACACCTGGTTCAGGCTCGATTATGCACACCAGCACTACCAGGTTATGTTTCATACCATGCTGTCTGACAACAAGATTTGGAACAGACAACACAACTAGGGGGAGTATCCATATACGTCACAGATACACACACCTCCAGGTTAGTAGCACTGCACAAAGCATCACAGACCATACATAGACAACTACCATTGTGCAATACTGCCTTTCAGTTTGTTGCCTGCTACAGAACACACTCTCAAACTCAGGAACCACACTCGGCTTTTGTGGGAACTATGGAGAATATGCAGGTCTCCACAGACACCATTATATTGTGTGACTTCATATACACACATATTGACTGGGGATACTACTCAGGCCCCGACAACCTCACCCAACAGTCACTACAATTTGTGGACTCATATGCTTTGGCACAACCAGCCAGCATAGCCACAAGGGGGAATACATATTGGACCTACTCATCACCAACATGGGGACTCTATGTTCCACACCAGAGATATACCCCTCATTGTTAAGGTCAGAACATACATGTATCTCACAGGATATACATATACCCTCCACACACCCATCCTGGGTAATCTTGGTGAACTTCTCATGAGCCAACATCTTACTTCACCGAAGCAAGGTGGTATACTTCAGAGATCCTGAGACAGTGGCATATACGGCTCACACTGCTGCATCCTTTACATACACATTCTATGGACACCTGGTGGACTGCATGGATTGTGCTATCCAAAATAACAACAAGACCCACTACTACAATGGCAATGGGACCTGTCTGGTAGACCCCAGCCATTAATAAGCTGTACAACATCAAGAGGATGGTACTACATGCTAGAGCACAATCCCAGACAGGGAAGGCATCTGTGATCTGTACTAGTAGACAGCTACAATCACTCATGGACTTTTCTAAGGGCAGCTTCTACCAGACAATTGCACCTGACACGTAGGACCATCACACGGCCCTCTTCAGTTATGTCCGGAACCTGGGTGGACACTCACTGATATGCTGTGAGTTACTGCATAATGACTAAACCTACCCTGAACCCACTGGCATTGGCTACATACTGGCAAACAGGTTCAGTGCAGATGTCTCCCACCCATCCCCCTAAGGAGCAACTATCCATCCCAACAGAGTATAACCTCCCTGACATCACACAGTAACAGGTGAGTGCTGCCCTCCACGCAGCGTACATCACAGTATCAATGTGACCAGATGGTGTCCCAGCCTGCATCATACATGATCATCATGACAAACGCAACCCTCACATTACATCACTGTTCAATATCGGAGTTACCACAGGATATGTACCCAAGGAATGGCGTACTGCAACAGTGGTCCTGCTCCACAGAGTTGGTGCCACAATGGACTACAGACAATATTGCCCTATAAGCCTATGTAGCCTGTTGTGCAAAGCTATGGAGCATATTGTCATAGGACTCCTACACATAGACATCGGGAACCTACAGACACTGTGTCCTACTAATTTCAGCATTGTTGTGGGCAGATCTTGCCTCTTAAATCTGTAGGTATTCTTTAAATGGATAACAGGTCCATCGACATAGGGACGGCTATCCACACAGCCTACCTGAACCTTGCAAAACCATTCAACACAATAACCCACTGGGCCATTATGCATAGGCTCACCAGCGTCAATTTGGACACATATCTCACATAATGGATTGATACCTAGATCAGGGATAGCACCCACATCGTCAGGATTGCAGGTGCCATGTCTGACTATACACCAGTTACACATGGCATCACACACAGCTTGGTCCTGGGATCTCTCTTGTTCAGTATATATTTGTCTTACGTACAGGCTATCACAGGGGGAATATGGCTGAACATGTTTGCACTTGACTGCAAACTGGGTGCCATTATCAACTCTCCAGCTGCCACATGCATACTCAATCAGGGTCTCAAGGAGATGGATGACTGGTGCCTGAGCCATGGCCTACAGCTAAATGCCATTAGTTGCATAGTCATCCCCTTTGGGAGTAACAACATGCCCACACATTACCACATAGGTAGTACTCCATTACATAAGGTAGGAGTTGTTAGGGGTATGAGGACATCACTTGTTCATACTGTCACCTTTAACATTCACATTACCAAAGTGGTTGGACACACCTGCTATGTGTGCCACCTTATCCCATATGGTTTCACATCTAGATCAAGTGAGGTCATTGTGCCCCTATACTCATCACATCCATGCTTGGTTACAATGCCACATTTGGGGTGTACCTTACCTGACACCTGCAGCAACTGTACTGGCCACGGACGGCCCTCACCAAGCTGATCTAGGGACTCACACAGATGCCCTGCATAGTTCGGATGCAGTAACTCCAGCTCTACTCAGTCACTTACCACCTACTTAGATATGATGTGTGCCTGTTGTTTACAGTTATACCCAAACCAGTATTACCAGACATGCTCCACCTCAGGATATCCAACTCCCTTGGAGCTACACACTGCAGGGACGTATACCTCAGCACAGATGTTAATAGGACATTGTGGAGGGACAGATTCTTATCACAGAGGCTCCACTCACTACAGAATGTAATCCCAGTTTCACATAGGCAGAGCCACCCACTGACCACCTACTGGAGACATCTTGACGACTGTATGGGTGATTGTATATTTACCCCTGGGATATCCTCTGTGTCCCTGCTAAACAGAGGCACACTAGTATAAACGTACATGGGCTATCTTGTGTGACCTACTATTCACACACACAGTGTAGTAATGTGACAGGGTTGTGAATGCCAAACACACTCTGGCTAGGTTTGTACATGCCCTAGGGCAGATAGCCTAGTATCGACCTCTGAACCTATGCTTATGTTCATGATGCACAATGTTTATTGCTGATACTGTTTGCAGGTCTTTATCATCTTTGCTTTACCAGTTTCCATGAAGAACTTCAGTATCTGCAGAACATATTTGATTATGACATGGTTCCATTATATTATAGATGTGTCTGTTGTCATATAACTGTGTGCACAGGGCAGATTGCTGTATAGTGACAGGTTCCTGGGTTAACACATGCAACTGCCAGATATGCGTGGCCCATTGCTGTACTCAGACATAGCCTAAGTGTGTGAGTATGCCCAGTTCTGACATTACATGTTTTGTTGCCTGACATTTGTCTCATTTATTCAAGTGTGTGAGCATGCCCAGTGTGAACCTTCAGTATGTTGCTATCTGAGGTCCACTACATTTGCTGATGTGTGCGAACATGACCAATATTAACATTTATACTGTGTGTGTTGGAAGTCAGGTTCTGTTCTCACTGCAGGACTCACCTTTGTGTCATAACTCAACAAGGATTATGCTGTGCCTGCAGTGTTTCCATGGAATATTTTGCATAGACTTTTCAATATTCCATCATACAGGTAGACTACTGCAATACTGTCATGGTTTAGTGGTTCAGTACTTTGGCTATAGTGCACAGTATCCTGGGTTCGAGGCCCATCACTCCTTCATATTTTCATACTGAGCAGGCCAGACTGCTTAAGGGCCTGTTAAGCAAATATGAGCATGTTGGCTTTTGTTCAGCTATGCCCTACTTAGACCAGGCTTGTCCGACATTGCTCAATATTCACCAACATTGCTGGACATTGCCCAGTATTACTGAACATTGACCACAGTTGTGCTAGTTGGTGTGTGCGATTTTGTTTGCATATACTACATGGTGGTAATTGCTGTTTAGCACTGCTTTATATTGCTTAACACATGCCATTCATGCCTTAGGTGGTGCTGCAGGGCTGCCTATATTGGATGCACATACTACACTCCCTGCACATGTTTGGAAGCTGGTAGTGTCAACTTAGGCATCCCTTTTACTTTATGTGTGAGTCAGAGAGGGGTATCATTTCCAGAGTTCCTACTGAGCCAGTGTATGTGCTATGCGTTGCCTCTTTGCCAAGGCCAAAGCATACTGGGCCCGCCTCCTTCTGCTTACTGGGGCAGACTCAAGTTGTTCCTCCTCTGAGTCAAGCTATGCCTGTAATGGCCTTGGCAATGGTGGGGGGCTGTTTAGCCCCGGCCTATGCTGGTCCTGCTGCAGCTGTTTTCGCAGGATCATATTATGTAGCATAGCACATACCATGCCAATTTGGGTACATGTAGTTGTTGAGTACTGTAAGGCTCCACCAGATGTGTCCAGGCACTGGAACCGTGACTTGAGCAGCCCAAACACATGCTCTATTACATTACGTGTTTGTGAGTGTGCCTCATTATGGCGTTCCTGTTCAGGTGTGTGTGCGTTTCTGATGGGTGTCATCAGCCAAGGCTCCAGTGCATAGCCAGCATCCCCCACTATGTGACCATGTGGGATGGCCCCATTGGCAAATGTCTGGTACAGCTGCATCAGATGCCAGATATGGGAATCATGGTAGCTTCCAGGGCAGCCTGCACACACATTCAGTATTATGCCCTGGGCATCACACACAAACTGGCAGTTGATGGAGGGGAAGCCCTTGCGGTTGAAGTAGACCCTACCCTGCTCACCGGCTGATGCTTTGATGCATATGTGCATGCAGTCTATTGCACCCACTACCTCAGGGTATTCCGCTATTTGCTGGAAGAGACGCATATTGCTGGCCAATACCTCATGGGAATTGGGGAAATATACATGATCACCAACATGTGCTGACATGGCATCCAGGAACTACCCTGGATGCTGATGCCTGTGATATCCCCATCATATCACCAGTTGGTCTCTGGAAGGTACCTGTTGCTAATATTCTTAGGCCAACACATACCTTGGTTTCCACTGGGATGGGTTTCCCTCTGTTGGTTCTGTGTGTGAGGCGTGGCCTGCACAGCTCAACAATTTGCTGCAGGAGGTCTCTGTCCACTCTATAGCATTCCACTATCTTCAGCTCATGTAGCCCCTGGTAGGTTACCCTGGGCCTGTACACTCTTCTCCGTCTCCTCACTGTGGGTTGTCCAGCAGCATTTCCATTGTCACCACCCTCAGCATGTTGCATATGTCACCTTATAACAGCAATGGCATCCCCTAACATTTCTTTGTCTCAGTAAAGCTTTTTCAGTTTTCACTTCTATTAGCTTACTGCAGTGTCTGTTGTGAGAAACATAATGGACTGTTGTTGGCAGAGTTTTAAGTGCTAGGCTGGGCTGGGCTAGTGTATTGCCTGTGTAATTGCCTGATTTGATTGTTTTCACCTGCTAGCTCTGCTAGTACTCCCTGGTAGCCTCCTACTATTTGTTGTGCTTCCTTTTTCCTTTCTGTTTCCTCAGGGGGGAGTGCCGCTCACACAAGCGCAAACACGCACACAGCAGCTAACATGCGTGCACACATGCTTACACGGACTAAAACTTGCTTATTCAGGTTAACACGCGCGCACACCATCGCAGACGCGCTTACAACTCTTTAAACAGACTTATACATGCTTTCTCCGGCTTAAACGTGCGCACTCACACTTACACGCGCGCACTCTGTCTTACTCGGGTTTACAGGCGCGCACATGCGCGCATGCACGCTCAGCAAGAAACTTTGGTGTTATCCACGGTATACACCTTCCATTTCTAGGCTTTCCCTAGCCTACCCGTTGACACACCTCTTTCCATGATGTCTAACTGACAGCGGACACATGCCACTTTGCTCCAATGAGCTTCACTTCCTTCAAACATACCCCGCTCGTGATGTCACCTATCTTCTACTCTGTTACTCCCCATATTTTACTCCTACACTCAACTGACTGTGCTCATTTGCTGTGTAAACTAGCGATTCACTATTCTAACACTCATTTACATAGGATTGCCTGCTAATGCTTGGTTACATGTCTTAGACTGAGCTTCCCCCCCTTAGCAACCTCTACTCGGTGGCCATGTTGTCTTCAGCCTGCCATTCCCTTGCATTGTAGATTAACAATTTCAATAAAATCCACATTTGTGGGTTATAATTTTTAGTATTCTGTGTTTTAGAGCACATCCTGTTTGTGTGGTGCTGCACTACGCTTAAACATCGGAAATCAGCGTAAAAAAATTATTTTTATTTTAATTTTGCATCAGGGAACATTTCCAATGGCCATATATTTGGCCATTGGCATGCTTCTGCACTGGATGCAACCTTTATTTGGAGCTGTCACGGCTCCGTTTTGCTATTTGCAGAACGGTAGTCAGTTGTCAACTGAGTACATTTCTGCAAATAACACTGCTCTTACTCGAACAGGTTCGGGTTTCTTGAATCGCAAATCTACCTCATTTGCATGCCTTTCACCTGCAATTGAGGTGATTTGCATGTCTCAGCCCTGTCCGTGTAAGAGCCGTTTTAGGAGCTCTCTTACACGCCCCTACAGGCTGTTTCTGGATCGCTCGTCGGACATGATGGCTGCATGGAGTCTTACTCTACTCTTAGACTCCGTGCAAGCCATCGTGAATCCGGCCCACTGTCTCCTGAAATCATTGAAATATAATGAAAAAAGCTGATTTGTTGCTGTGCAGCATATAGTTCATATTACAGTTCATGGAGCTACACCATTTAGTAGCTCAGCATCTAAAATACAAGCAACAGCACTGCTCTTCACAATCCACTGCAAATGAAGCAATGATACATATTAAACCCAAGAATGAGTGCAACCAAACATGACTTCTCTAAATTGAAGCAGTGATGCATATTAAACCTCCACATTGCGTGCAACCAACCATGACTTCTCTAAAGATGTCCATAGTGTATGGGGCAAACACTTCCAAGGAAAATCTCAAATTGGACCCAAAGACAGAGGTCAAATGTAACTATTCTGCTTGTCACGTCACTTGATAAATCAGATGCATCTTTATTTATGTATCAGGAAAACTGCTCTAGGACATAAATTAATGATCTAATAAACTATTATTCTGATATTTTCTACCATTGCTGTTGTGTACTTTACTTTTACTAATATCTCTAATTTTATTCATTTTTAACACTATCTCTACCAGATCTCCTTGTACCCCCTTTTCTGAATAAGGACTTTATGAATTACCCAAACAGTGTATGTCTCTTAGATTTTGAAAGTACACTCTGCTTTAGTCAAGTGAATGTGAAGTCTTCATTTAGAATAGACTTTGAGAAATTATTACATGAATGCTAACACCAGATGTTTATACAATATTATTGTAAATATATATTTTGTCCACTGTATCTGTATCTATATATATCTATATCTATATCTATATCTATATCTATATCTATATCTATATCTATATCTATACCTATATCTATATCTGTATCTATATGCATTGTGCAATATTGCTTGCATCTATGAGCATTTAGGTGAAGGCCTTTTATCTATCTATTTACATGTAATAAGTATTACTGCTGTCTTTGCTACCCCTCATTTTGCATGGTTGCTAATGACTTGGACAAGAATTGAGGTGGATCCTTCTTGAGTAAGTCCACTATCCAACTGAACAACTTTTCATTAAATAAATAAAATCTGGCAAAATGACACAAGATCAGGAAAAACAATAACTTAGAAGTTAAAAGCTTCAATGTATGCTTTCATTAACAAAAACAGACAAATAGCAGAAATGTATTTAATTTTACTGTAGAAAAACATGTTTATTATGTCTAATGTCATACAACTGGTATTATTAATGACCCAAAACCAAGAGGTGGATTCTGCATGACGAAGACCATAATATAACCAAACACTGCGACCCAGACCAGCAGGAAAGTCAGAAATCAAAGGTAGCCTAGAGTAGTTATAAAAATGTGTAGAGCTTTAATTTAACAACTGATAAAAAACAAAATAAATGAATAAAGCCTACATAATACCCAGTAAGCTGTAACAAGGGCTTCTTTAGAACAAGAAGTAGCTGGCTCAAGTTGTTTAAAAACCTCATTTCCTCAGTTCTAATTAAAACATAAAGGGACAGATGCCTGATTAAAAAAAAAGAAATGAAGGCATACTACATAACTTCAGTGAAACACAGAGGTTTCAACAATATCCAATATGGCATGATTTTTTATAACTACTATCATCTGCCTTTCATTTCTAGCTTTTCTGGTGGCCTGGGTCACAGTGTGTTTTGTTATATTAGTATTATTAATTACCTTAATTAATTGTACAATGATAAATTCACTGCTCATAATTGATTACGATATGAAATGAGGTCCAGTAGCATAAAAGACCATTTATCTGATGGGCAGGCAGGTGGTTAGTAACAACAATTTATTTATCTGTTTATTTATTTATTTATTTTACGTTTGTTTACCAGGAAAGTCCGACTGGGCAAGTTGCCCATTTTCAGCAGAGGCCCGAGAAGAAAAGCTCCATGCAGTACAAGCCTAACCATACAGAAACATACACTAAAAAATTTACATGTAATTGTACATGGCAAAATTAATGTTAGAGGAAAAACATCATACAATGCAGAAATGAACATGTAGAAATAAACTAAAATATTCCTATAAGGTAGACATAATAAATCCTTCATAGAAATTTGAGGAGAAAATAGCTAGAGGGAAGTAAATTCTTAACTCAGGTGATCGAGTGAAGCACTTGTCAAATAGAGAGTAAAAGTAATTGGTGGATATATATATATATATGCAGTACCCTGTGAGAAGTATCTAGAGTACTGTGAGACATCTGATGTAGTGGGAAGTTAGCCTGGATCTGAGCAGGGATACTTCCATGAACTGTATAAGTATGATTGGAGAAGGTTTTTAAAGGCATGCTTATTATCTAGGATCCAGATTTCTAGAGGAAAGGTATTCCATATTTTTGCAATGGCATTAGAGTACAGTGAGTCACCTGAGCAATACCTGCTTTTGGATATTTCAACTAGTGTTTTGTTGGACGATTTTAGTAGCCGATTGTTAGCATAGTGATTCAGTAGGCCTTGTAGAGCTGGAGTTTTTTGGGGTGGTATAGGACCTGATGAGCAACTGTAAGCTGGTTACAGGTCAGTAAGCTTGGTAGGTCCATCCAGGATAGTTATTGAAGGGCAGGACAATGGTGGGTCCAGAAAGGTGAGTCAGTAGCTGTTACAGTTAAACTGTTACTTAACCCTCATCTTAAACTTCTTAGAGGGAATAATAATGTTGTCTTGTTCCAAAATGTTACTACATTCTTGGCAGAAACCACACTTGTGCATTCCACAAATCTTTTAGGATCTGCTTGTCGTATTTTCTATTCCTTGATGTTCCAACATCTCTTTGATATTCATATCCCTTTTCTTTATAAACATGGGTGTCAGGGGAATAAACTTGCTAATCCCATTGTTTATTGTCAGTAACCTCCAATATCTCTTAATAATGTTCTCAATTTCACTAGAGTAAGCTGTGTGCATGTGAATGAATGCTAAATCATATTGGAAACATCCTATCATCATTTTTGTTTGTGACCAGTAACTCTTTTCCCAAAATTGTGTCATATTTCCCATTTCTTTCCTTTTTAACTTCTTTGATCAATTGGTTAACCAAAGTTTTAGGATAACCTCTCTCACTAAAGAATTGTTTAATTAAATTCATCTCTTCCAAGAAAATGAAATCCTTACTACACATTCTCGAGGCTCTAATCAATTGCCCCTTAATAATGTCTTTTTTTTGATTGTATGGGTGCTCTTTCTCATAATGAAGGTATCCATTCGAATATGTAGGCTTCTGATAAATCTTGGAATGGAATTTATTCTCACCACGGCTCTTGTATATTGTCACATCTAAATCATTTATTTCTTCTCTAGACATATGCCAAGTGAATTTCAAAAAAGGAGTTATGGTATCTATGTACTCCAAGAACTGAACTAGCTGCACATCTATACTCATCCAAAACAAACAAATATCATCAAGAAATCTAGTGTATAATGAAATATTTTCCTTCCATGAGGTTTCAAATATAAATTTCTTCTCCCATTAATATAGTACAAGATTTCCATACAATGGAGCACATGGGGCCCCCATGGCCACACCTTTCTCCTGTTTGTAATATTCACCAGAAAAGAACATGAAATTATTCTTTAAAATTGTTTCCATGAACTCCATTATTAGGTTCCTCTGCTCATTACTTAAATAACTAACTTCCAGGAGAATATCCTGGAACCAGTCTAAACCCTTATTATGAGGAATACTAGGGAATAAATCTACAACATCAATAGTTGTCATGCACACATCCTCTTCATACTTGTCATGGGTAACTTTACTCAGAAAGTCCCATGAGTCCTTGGAAATGTGCTGTAAAGATGTTACATATTGTTTCAAAATGTGGTCTATGTATTTGGCCAAAGGCTCAAGTTTGGAGCTCGCCCCCACAACTATTGTTCTGAAAGGTGGCCTCTCTATATTTTTATGAGTTTTAGGAATTCCAAAGACCACTGGTATCTTAGGTCTAGTTACTGTTAAATAATCGAAAATAGAAAGTGGTTATTAATATAATAATCTACTTTAGAATAGGCTATAAAAGTCTCATTTCTAGAGGCTACACTGTATTTACTATTGTCGTTTAGAATTTCCAACATACTTGTTTCAAAGTCAATAGCATCCTTCAATACCACCCTTCCCCCTTTGTTGGGCTTCATTACCCTACAACCTCTGTTTTTTAACATATCAACCAATTTTTTGTCACTCTACAAGAAATTGGTAGTAGCTATTTGTCGGTTGTTGATTTTTCTAATCTCATGTTCCACCAATTCCTCAAACACTTTCAAGGTAGGGTTTAAAGGGGGGTTGTAGGTGCTTTTCCTGACCATGACATTATGACTTGCTTTAATGTCCTTAAATAAACATTTAAGATTAATTTTCCTCATAAACAAATTCAATTCAGTGAGGGTGTTAACTGTTCTTAAAGGTCTGGTGGGAACATATTGAAATCCCTTAGTGAAAAGTTGAAAAAAAAAGTGTCATCCACTGTTAAATCCGTGTAGTTAAATATATGAAAATTATCCTTAATATTCACTACACCCGAGTGAGTCTTTGTTATATTTTCATTTTCACCTGCCTGGGAACCTACTAGTTCCATTGATTGTTGTTGTGAAAGACTCTCTTGTAGTTCCCTTTCCTTGAATTCCCCCCTCCCCTCCCATGTTGTATGTATTTCTGTATTCCAAGTGGTTGCTGGCCCTTTGTTTTTCCGCCAACCTCTCGCTTCTCCTGGGTAGAGGGGGTACATTCTCTAAAGGGTCTTCACCAAAAGTGTTTGAAGTGTGTTCATGAACTGTGTTAAACATCTCACTATTATCATGCCCTAACTCTTTATTCAACCTTTCAGTACTTCTGGGTGGTGGGAGATACGCCCTGCCTTCTCTGTACTGTGTCAAGTCCCTATTCATCTTCCAAATATTTCTTTCCAAAACCTTATTGCAGAGTTTATCTATTTCATTAAAAATATTAACATATTTTGTTCTTTCTACACCAAACATTAAATCTGCTGTTAATTTAACATGCAGGTTATTAACTTCATTCAACATTTTGTCCCTTTGTTCACAGTAATTTCTAACCATCAGTTTCAAAAGTCCAATACCAAAGTTATTAAACAATTCAATTAATTATTTGTGGTAATTACTATTCACATCCACATTGTTAGGGTATTTCACAATTCTTAAACCCTTGTGAACCCTCCGTACATTTATACATTCATTAAGATAATCCATTGCCATTTCCAACCCCTTAAGCTGCATTAACTTGTTTTTAAATGTCAATAAAGTGTTCATGTAGGTCTCTGCATTGGGCTGTTGTGTTTCAAAAAAGGTAAACTGCTTACTAGCCCAACTTGAAAAGTCAAAATCATCACTGAGGTAGTTTGTTGCATTAATTCCTCTTCCAAGGCTTTCGTTCAGATTATTTTGAATCAAGGAAGCTGTAGTACCACTTGTTGCTTGGCTGTTCAGCCTGGATCCGCCATTGCTCATTCTTGTCGATGTCACATTTGCACCCTGTGATTGGTGGATTCCTTCTGCCAGGAACTGCTGCTGATTTCAAGGCAGACTAGTATTCAGAATGTTGTTTTGGTTTGGCTGATTTTCAGCAATCCACTCCACCAAGTCTATCAATCTCTGAAACTCAGTCCGAGTGACTGGTTTATCAGAACTGGATAGAGGATTCTCTAAATTGACTCCAGCAGTCAATGTTAAAGGCTCCGGTGACTCTACCATGATGTCCAAATGACCAAAAAACTAAAAGAGAACTTGAACAAAACTGTAGATAAGCACAACACCACTCTCAAGTCATGAACTTTCTTTTTAATTTTGTTCCCAGTTGCAAAACGACAATACAGTAAAAACACAGTAACAGTTAAGCGCTTTCACCCAGGTATATCCCGAGCTTCAACAGAACATAACAGTACTGTTTGTTAACCATTTTATACCATTCAAAATCATTCCAGCCAATAATTTAATCTCATGCATATTAATTAGACTGATGTCATTGTTAAAATTCTTACTTATTAACTAATTGATCCTCACTTGTCTGTACCTATTAAACTCATGGTGTTAAAATTGTATCATCAATTCTTTAAAAATCATACAAAATCAATAACTCTAAACTACACATTCTTGTTTAAAAATGAGTAAATGTATTAAAACACACTAATCCCCTTAAAGTTGACCGCCCTCAACTTCAGGACACTGTTTATACTCAAATGATCATTTAGATCTGTTTTTTTAGTTGCATCTAGTTTTAGCTGCCAATATAATTCTTTATATTCTAAGCGGGCTTCCCATAGACCACCCCTAGCATCTTGCTTAAAAACATCATGCAATACAGAAATGAACATGTAGAAATAAACTAAACATATTCCTATAAGGTCGACATTATAAATCCTTCATAGATATTTCAGGAGAAAATAGCTAGAGAGAAGTAAATTCTTAACTCAGGTGATCGAGTAAAGCACTTGTCAAATAGAGAGTAAAAGTAATTGGTGGATATATATATATATATATATATATATATATATATATATATATATATATATATATATATATATATGCAGTACCCTGTGAGAAGTATCTGGAGTACTGTGAGACATCTGATGTAGTGGGAAGTTAGCCTGGGTCTGAGCAGGGATTCTTCCATGAACTGTATAAGTAGGATTGGAGAAGGTTTTTAAAGTCATGCTTATTATCTAGGATCCGGATTTCTAGAGGAAAGGTATTCCATATTTTTGCAATGGCATTAGAGTACAGTGAGTCACCTGAGCAATACCTGCTTTTGGATATTTCAACTAGTGTTTTGTTGGACAATTTTAGTAGCCGATTGTTAGTATAGTGATTCAGTAGGCCTTGTAGAGCTGGATTTTTTTGGGGTGGTATAGGACCTGATGAGCAACTGTAAGCTGGTTATAGGTCAGTAAGTTTGGTAGGTCCAGCCAGGATAGTTGTTTGAGGGCTGGACAATGGTGGGTCCAGAAAGGTGAGTCAGTAGCAAATTTTACAATTTTGTTATAACAGCTGGTTAATTTAAGTCTCCTTTGTTTAGATTAGTTAGTATGGGAAAGCATAGAGAAGTTTAGAGAGTAGGTGGGTTTTTGCAATGGTGACTACTGTCATTGGTGAGGTAGTTTTTACATCTATAGAGTGTGCCAAGTTTTTTTATGGACTTTTTTGATTGTTTGAGCTATATGTTTGTCAAATGTCTTGTTACTGTCTATGATGACTCCTAGTAGTTTGGTTTGTGAGACTGGCAAGATGAGGGTATTTTAGAGGAGATTATTTTAAATGGGAGAATGGTGTCTGTGGCTTTAGAGGGATGAAACAGCATTAGTTGTGTTTTTTTAGGGTTAGGTATTAGTTGTGTGTCAGATAACCATGTTTCTATGGCAGTAAAGGATTCTTTGGTAATTTTTTACAGAAGTTGAAGAGATAGAGAGCAGAGCAGATTAGTGTAGAGTTGTCAGCATACTGGACCAGACTGTCATGTAGGGTAGCTTTGTGAAGGTCGTTGGTAAATATGGTGAAGAGGGGAGGTCCAAGGATGGATCCTTGTTGGCCACCTAAGGTAATTGGGAAAAGAGGCACTAGAGAGTTCTGCCATTTTACAGATTGTTGACATTCAGATAGATAGTTGAACCATAGTAGTGTGGAGTTGCTTAGGACGAGTTTGGAGAGTACAGTTAGAAGTTTAGAATGGGAGACTGTATTGAATGCCTACCACCCTAGAAAACAAAAATGAGAAGAAACTGAGGGTAATGCTGCTCAATGCCAGAAGTCTAAATCTCAAAATGCACACACTTGAGGCCCTTCTCAGTATGGAGAACATCGATGTCTGTGCTGTAACTGAAACCTGGTTCAAGGCTCCTGAGAGCACCCTGGCACTATCAGGTTTTACCTCACATCATGCATTCCGGCCCCAAAACCTGGACCACACCACAAAAGGAGGGGGTATATCTATATTCATAAAGGATACCCACACCTCCAGGTTGGTGGCAACGCACCTAAGCTCGAAACCATCCAGGTGCAACTAACCATAGGCAAAACTGCTCTACAATTTGTAGCATGCTACAGGCCACCCTCTCAAACTCAGGAACCCCACACAGCCTTCCTGAAGACACTGGAGGGTATAAATGTATCTCCAAACACCATCATATTGGGTGACTTCAACTACTCGGATATAGACTGGGAACATTACTCAAGCCCTAACTCTCTAGCTCAACGGTTCCTGGAGTTCATAAATTCAAATGCCATGGAACAACTAGTCACTGTTCCCACAAGAGGAGAAAATATACTAGATCTCATTACCACAAACATGGGGACAAAATGCTCTGCACCGGAAGTATATCCCTTATTGGTGAGATCTGATCATAAACTAATCTCACTGGAAATCCACATCCCGCCTCCACCCCAAACAAAAGACCACAGTGAAGAACTTCTCTAAAGCAAACTTCACACTACTCAAGACTGGTGTGGTATCCTTCAAGGCCCCTGAGCCAGAGGAAACCACAACCCAAGCTTCGGAAGCCCTTACAAATGCCTTCTATGAACACCTCCAGGACTGCATGGAACAGGCAATCCCAAATAAAACCAAGACTCTTTTCCACTAAGGCAAACGCCCAGTCTGGTGGACCCCAGCCATTAACAAACTTTACAATAAGAGGAGAAAGCTATTACATGATAAAACAAAATCCATAAAAGGGAAGTCACCCTGATCATTCTTAGTAAAAAATATGAGCACTATAAAATCAACTAAGGCCAGTTTTGAGAGAAAAATTGCCATGGATTCAAAAGACAATCATAAGGCCTTTTAAGTTATGTTAGGAACCTGGGTGAAACTCCCAGATATGCTCAGAATTAGTCCAAAATGATACAAAAATCACTGAACCCACAGACATTGCCAACATACTGGCAGACAGGTTCAGTGCAAACTTCACCCCCCTCTCCCCCCTAAAGGAGAGATAACTATCCCAGCAGAGTGTAGCCTCCCAGACATCTCAAATGCGCAGGTGAAAGCTGCTCTCTCTAAAGCTAAAAACACAGCATCAATGGGTCCGGATGGTGTCCCCGGCTGTGTGCTACACGAGCTCAATGAGGAACTAAACCCGTACATAAGGCAGCTGTTTAATCTCAGCCTTATCACAGGATACGTGCCCAAGGAGTGGCGTATGGCAACTGTGGTCCCACTCCACAAAGGCGGTGCCTCTACAGACCCTGGTAATTACCGCCCCATAAGCTTAACAAGTCTAGTCTGCAAAGCTATGGAGAGGATCATAATGGAGCTCATAAACAGAGATATAGGGGACTTGCAGACATTGGACCCGTCCCAGTTTGGCTTTGTCAAGGGAGATCATGCCTTTTGAACTTGGTCGACTTCTTCGAGACAGTCACCAAGGCCATTGATGAGGGAAAGGCAGTCCATACAGCCTACCTTGACCTTGCAAAGGCTTTTGACACAATACCCCACTCGGATGTTGTAGAAAAACTTACCAACTTAAATATAAACCCATATGTCACAAGGTGGGTTGCAAACTGGCTTAAGGACAGAACCCACAGGGTTAGAGTTGCTGGCGCTATGTCAGACTCCAAGCCGGTCACAAGTGGTGTCCCACAGGGCTCGTCCTTGGCCCCTATTGTTCAGCATCTACTCAGAAGTACAGACCAACATGGAGGACTTTGTTGACAAAGTTTGCAGATGACTGCAAACTGGGCGCCATAGCGGAAAGTGCATCAGACACGGATATTCTTCAGAGGGGACTCACGGAAACTGATAGCTGGTGCCAGAGCCACGGCCTGAAGTTAAACGCCAAAAAATGTATAGTCATACCTTCGGAAAACAAGGTAACCCCAAGCTACCATATAGGTGGCAATCCTCTAAGCACAGAAGAGGTTATCAGGGACCTGGGGACCCAGGTTGACAGTGGCCCTTCTTTTGACACCCACGTTGCTAAAGTGGTTAGAAAGACCTTCTACATTGCCCACCTGATCATGAAGGGATTCACATCCAGATCTAGTGAGGTCATTGTTCCCCTGTACTCTTCACTTATCAGACCAATGATCGAGTACAATGCCCCATTCGGGATGTATCTCACCCGACATCTGCAGCAATTGAACAGACCCCAAAAGTCCCTCACCAAAAGGATAAAGGGACTCCAAAATCTGTCATATGCTGCCAGATTGAAGAAACTCCAGCTCTATTCAGTCGCATACCATCTGCTCAGAGGTGACATGTGCCTGACGTACAAGGCCATGTCCAACCAGGAATTAATAGACATGCTCCACCTCAAAAAATCCAAATCCAACAGAACCACTAGAGCAAGCAACTTAAACCTTAGCACGGATATAAATAGGACGTGCTGGAGGGATAGATTTATCACTCAGAGACTCCCTATGCTGTGGAATAAAATCCTGGTCCATGTGAGGCAGAGCACCTCGCTGGCTCTGTTCAAGAGAAATCTTGACCTGTGGATGGGAGATCGTAGGTTCACCCCGGGAATCATCTCTGTGTCACTGCTGGACAGAGGCACAACAAACTAATGGGCACAGTATTTTTTTCATATAAGGGGTGGCTTAGTAAAACTCTGGGCTAGACTTATAAATGCCTTAGGGCAGATAGTCTAGTATAAACCCATGAACCTAAGGAACCTACTAAACTACACATTCTTGTTTAAAAATGAGTAAATGTATTAAAACACACTAATCCCCATAGAGTTGACCGCCCTCAACTTCAGGACACTGTTTATACTCAAATAATCATTTAGATCTGTTTTTTTAGTTGCATCTAGTTTTAGCTGCCAATATAATTCTTTATATTCTAAGCGGGCTTCCCATAGACCACCCCTAGCATCTTGCTTAAAAACATCATACAATACAGAAATGAACATGTAGAAATAAACTAAAAATATTCCTATAAGGTAGACATAATAAATCCTTCATAGATATTTCAGGAGAAAATAGCTAGAGGGAAGTAAATTCTTAACTCAGGTGATCGAGTGAAGCACTTGTCAAATAGAGAGTAAAAGTAATTGGTGGATATATATATATATATATATATATATATATATATATATATATATATATATATATATATATATGCAGTACCCTGTGAGAAGTATCTGGAGTACTGTGAGACATCTGATGTAGTGGGAAGTTAGCCTGGGTCTGAGCAGGGATACTTCCATGAACTGTAGGATTGGAGAAGGTTTTTAAAGTCATGCTTATTATCTAGGATCTGGATTTCTAGAGGAAAGGTATTCCATATTTTTGCAATGGCATTAGAGTACAGTGAGTCACCTGAGCAATACCTGCTTTTGGATATTTCAACTAGTGTTTTGTTGGACGATTTTAGTAGTCGATTGTTAGCATAGTGATTCAGTAGGCCTTGTAGAGCTGGAGTTTTTTGGGGTGGTATCGGACCTGATGAGCAACTGTAAGCTGGTTATAGGTCAGTAAGTTTGGTAGGTCCAGCCAGGATAGTTGTTTGAGGGCTGGACAATGGTGGGTCCAGAAAGGTGAGTCAGTAGCAAATTTTGCAATTTTGTTATAACAGCTGGTTAATTTAAGTCTCCTTTGTTTAGATTAGTTAGTATGGGAAAGCATAGAGAAGTTTAGAGAGTAGGTGGGTTTTTGCAATGGTGACTACTGTCATTGGTGAGGTAGTTTTTACATCTATAGAGTGTGCCAAGTTTTTTATGGACTGAGCTATATGTTTGTCAAATGTCTTGTTACTGTCTATGATGACTCCCAGTAGTTTGGTTTGTGAGACTGGCAAGATGAGGGTAGTTTTAGAGGAGATTATTTTAAATGGGAGAATGGTGTCTGTGGCTTTAGAGGGATGAAACAGCATTAGTTGTGTTTTTTAGGGTTAGGTATTAGTTGTGTGTCAGATAGCCATGTTTCTATGGCAGTAAAGGATTCTTTGGTAATTTTTTATAGAAGTTGAAGAGAGAGAGAGCAGAGCAGATTAGTGTAGAGTTGTCAGCATACTGGACCAGACTGTCATGTAGGGTAGCTTTGTAATATGGTGAAGAGGGGAGGTCCAAGGATGGATCTTTGTTGGCCACCTAAGGTAATTGGGAAAAGAGGCACTAGATAGTTCTGCCATTTTACAGATTGTTGACATTCAGACAGATAGTTGAACCATAGTAGTGTGGAGTTGCTTAGGATGAGTTTGGAGAGTACAGTTAGAAGTTTAGAATGGGAGACTGTATTGAATGCCTGGAAGAGATCGAGAAGGATAGTGAAGACTAGGTTACAATTGTTCCATAGTTGATTTACAGTGTTTGAAAAGCTAATAAAGACTGTGGTGGTGCTATGGTTGGGTTGAAATCCATGGTGGTGCTATGATTGGGTTGAAATCCATGTTGCTTGTTAGCCAGGAGATTATTAGTTAAGAAGGTGGTTTAGAATTTGAGAATGGATGGATTTCTCAAGAATTTGTGACGGAGAGAGTATGGCAATTGTTCAGTAATTTGGTAGTTTGGTTGAGGTACCACCTTTATGAAGTGGTATTATGTGTGCAATTTTCCAAAGGGGGGATTTATTGTTTAGAGACTGATTTATTTATTAATAGGGAGAAAGGGAAAGAGATAGCCTTGGCTGTAATTTTGAGGTATTCTACTGGGAGTTTATCAGCTGTTAGGTTTGTGGGTTTAAGTTTTGTCAAGTAATTATAAATTGTTTTAGTTGGTATTGGTTGGAGAGAAAATCAGTTTTGATCTATTATTGAAGTGCTGGAAGTAGAAAATGTTGCTGTGTTGGGATTAGAATATATTGTGGTGTATGAAGTTTAGAATGGAATTGGTAAAGTATTGGTTGAACTGAGTGAGAATATTATCTGTGGTAGTATCGATATTTGGAGATGGAGAACTTATTTTCCTTGGTTGTAGAATTTTATTGATGGCTCCCCAAAAGTTTTGAGGGTTAGATATGTGTTTAGTTTGAAAATCCTAGTAGTGTTTTTTCTTGTCCATCCTTACATGTTTTTTGGCCTTATTTCTTAGTTCAGTAAGTCTGTCTGTTTGCATTAGCTTTGTTGTGAGACCATGCTTCCCATGCCTTATCTCTATGCTTTAGTAGAATTCGAGTACTTTTGGTGAGCCAGGGAGCATAGTTTCACTTTGTTCTAACAATTCTGGTAGGGGCAAGGTGATTTAGTATGCTCTGAAAAGTAGAGATAAAGTAGTCTATGGCATTGTCTGGGAGAGATGTGAGAGAGGTGATGAATTACAGTGAATTAGTGCAGTTATGAGGTCTTGGGTTTGACAGTTTTTGTGTAACAAATTTGTTGAAGGGAGTTTGTTTTTATAGGTTTAACTTGTCTAAGTACAAATGTAGGGAGGTGGTTGCTGAGGGGGTCAGGGAGTGAACCAGAGTAGTGTGATAGGTAAGGGCGGTTTCTAAGGATCCAGTCTAGTATAGACTCTTTCTTAGTTGATGTATCTGTTCTGGTAATTGTATGGATTAATTGAGAAAAGCCATGGAGGTTTATATGGTTAGTGGGGAGTGTGGAACTGCAGGTAGACCAATCTATGTTAAAGTCATCAAGTATAAGTGTTTCTTGGGGGAGGGTATGAGATGCCCAGTGGAGGATATATTCTAATGTATTAATATTATTCCCAGGGGGAATATATGCACCAATAATGTTAAGCTGTTTTTTTGAGTTGATTTTAAGTTTTGTGCATAGAGTGTCTGCATTATTGAAGGTAGGGATGTCAATGTCTACAATGTCTTTAGTGAGGTTGTTTTTGAAAAGTAGGACAATTCCCCTTTCTATGTGGTCTATATTTTCTATGACAATGTTAGTCACTAGAAAAGTTCTCTTTGAGCAAGCATTTAGACAGTGACAGTTGAAGACTTGTACAACCCTTTGCATTCCTTCAGATGGGCGAAACAATGCCATTTGTCATGTGATCTTTTCCACACTTGAAATGTCATGTATCTTTAGATAAATTCTTGACTTGATGACATGCATCAGCTGTTTTTGGTCAGAGCTGCTTTATAATACTACACTGAGGCACAGCGAAAAGGTGTGTTGTTTTTCTTACATTTCCATTTTCTTTGAGTTTGTGAGCTACGGAAATAATAAATTTAGAGATTAAGGGCATTGGGGCAGAGCCTCAATACTAAGGGTTGCAAGGGATGCAGCTCCCATTGAAAAAAAGAAACAATGTTTAATGAGGTTAAAATTGTAGTTTTGTATGTTTCTGACATTGTGCTGCTTACTTGTTTCAGTTATGCTATTTTTAGCACTGAATAAATGAGCCTCTCTATTTCAGTACTTTTAACTAGGGAAGTAAGCGAAACCTGATGTATGAATGCGCACACTCGTGCATGCATCCTTGAATGGTGGCTAGATGTGGAGATCTTGTTGACTCAGTGAGCATTCTACTTCAGTTGGACAGGTTCAGCCAGAGATGCAATGCTGTACAGGATCACAGAAGGGGTTAGTTAAAGCTGGCAGACTGTTAAGCGAGGGTTGCATCACACTCCTGACTTCTACTCTACAAAATGCATCTTCCAATCCTAGTAATTAGTTAAGGTAAATAGGGCATTGGGGCACAACATGCACATGGTAGTAGAAAGGAAAAGGTTCCCACCTTAATATTTCAGACAGTTTTTGCAATGTTGCTTATTTACTATTTTGTATATTTTCAAAGATCTGTCAGTATATTTTTATAGCACTCACAGATGATGTCAGTATATTTTTATGGCACTCACAGATGATGTCAGTATATTTTAATAGCACTCCCAGATGATGTCAGTATATTTTTAAAGCACTCCCAGATGATGTCAGTATATTTTTATGGCACTCCCAGATGATGTCAGTATATTTTTATAGCACTCAAAGATGATGTCAGCATATTTTTATGGCACTCACAGAAGATGTCAGTATATTTTTATGACACTCACTGATGTCAGTATATTTTATATCACTCACAGATGATTTTTTTCTCTATTTACTGACCTTCATTCCTTTTTTTTAAACAATATACTGACTTTATCATTTTCAGTGCATTTTTCTAAAATGATAATTATTAAAATAATCCACTTGAAAATAGCTATCACCTAGTACTATCATAAATAAGTATTATAAAATGTTAGCTAAAATGATTTATACTCTTGGAAAACTTTTGCGTATTGCATAATGTCAGTTATATTAGTCAATATGTTTTTCCTTGCATACATGTCATAATCATTAATATCAGAAACAGAGCTTATTATTTGACATGTTGGACACTTACCCAAGAAAATCTCTTTAGTTATCTGAAAAAATCAGTACAAGTAAAGTAATTGACATTTAAATGTAGATTTTACTTTTGTTTCACTTAATTTTATTTTGTTATGAATGTCCATTTGAAGCCACTAAAATCATTAAGCAAAAATGTTTTCTTAAACATGAGCAGAAATGATTCATGAATAACTAGAATTGCACCATAGATAATTAGAGGGGACCCATGCATTGGATAAAGCTCTTAGGAGCTGCCTCTGCTCATTAGTAGTACAGTGGGTGGTCCTGGGGTACATTTTCTGTTTCCCATCCATAGATCCAAGTTATGCTTCAATATACACAGTAATGAACTTTGTTTAATATGGATGGGGAGTCTGTCCCAGAGCAGCAGTATCCTCTGAGAGATATAGGTACCTGTCCCACCAAACCATTCTGTGGATGGTACAGAAGAGGTTTAGATACCTAGCCAAGTGTTTGTGATGCCATTGCATGTGCTGATATGAAGTAAATCCATCAGTATCAGGTCCTGCATGTCAGACACAGGTCACCTATTAGCAGTCAGTATGATACTGAGTATAGTGACAGAGATTTGAGTCAGTCCATGTAGGGCATGTTGTTTAAGCCTTGTATCCTTTTGGTAAGGTATCTCTGTAGGCATTCCAATTGTTGTATGTGTCTGGACATACCAAAGGGGGCATTATATTCAATGACTGGCTTAATGAGGACTGAGTAAAAGGAGACAATGGCATCCCTATATTCAGACACTATCCCTCCATTTATAATCATGCAAATTGTTACAATTTTTTCTGACAACCACTATTATGACCACTTTTAATCCAGAGCAGACAGGAGTTCTGTTTGGTTTTGCATTTCTGTGATGATACTGTCTCCATTAGTCAAAGTATGCACCACCTCCCCACTTACTTTGTCCTCTTTTTTATCAACTTCCTATTCTTGTTCTTCTGGTAATAAAGACTACAGAGGGACTGTACCTGTGAAACCTTTTCACAATTTTCAGCAGAAAATGTTGGAGAGAAGGAAGGGAGCAAGGGAGTTGACTAAAAGAATTGAGAGTATGTTGGAAATGAAGCAGAGACAGGATGTCAGAGAGGAACAGTAATAAAACCAATAACTTACTATGGGATTACAATGCAATAATTATATTTGTGAAATATGACAAAAACAAGAAAATCTGGAAATGTACTTTGGACTTGTGAGGGACTCTAAGGCATATGCTCTACTTCATGTCATTAATGTTTGGAAAAAGTAATTTGAGGAGGGAAAGAAGAGGGAGAAAGTTAACTGTAAGTATTTTTTTTCTTAAATAGTTCTTGTTTTGTGGCATGTGGCTTTCTTTGCATGTTATAAGGTAAATTTTTTACTCCAGTTATTTTTAAGTGTCATGTGGATTGTAAACAGGAGCTGCTGCTCTTTTTTTTTTCTTTTCTTTCTCCCTTCTTTTCTCTTTCATCTTGATCAATTTTAATAAATGTAGGCAGTGCAATTTCCTGGAATTCATAAACTCAAATGCCATGGAACAACTAGTCACCATCCCCACAAGAGGAGATAACATACTTGATCTCATCATCACGAACATGGGAGCACAATGTTCAACACCGGAAGTATACCCCTCACTGGTGAGATCAGATCACAAACTAATCTCGCTGGAGGTCCTCATCCCACCCCCACCTGAAATAAAAAAGACCACAGTAAAGAACTTCTCAAAAGCCGACTTCACACTTCTAAAGACTAGTGTGGTCTCCTTTAAGGCCCCGAGCCGGCGGAAAACAGTACTCAAACCGCTGAATCACTTACAAATGCCTTCTACCAGCACCTGCAGGACTGCATGGATAAGGCAATCCCAAGCAAAACAAAGACTCTTTGTACCAAAGGTAGCGTCCAGTCTGGTGGACCCCAGCCATAAACAAACTCTACAACAAAAGGAGGAAGCTACTACAAGATAGAGCAAAATCCTTAAAAGGTAAGACACCCTTGATCACTATAAGTAAAAAACTAAGAGCTCTCATAAAATCATCCAAAGCAAATTTCGAGAGAAAAATAGCTAAAGACTCAAAAGACAATCATAAGGCCTTCTTTAGCTATGTTAGAAACCTGGGAGAAACTCCCAGATATGCTCAGAACTAGTTCAAAATGATGTGAAGATTACTGATCCTACAGACATTGCCAACATACTGGCTGACAGGTTCAGTGCAAACTCCCCTCCCCAAAGGAGAGATATCTATACCAAATGATTGCAGCACCCAAAACATCTCCAGTGCCCAAGTGAGAACTGCTCTCTCCAAAGCAAAAACACAGCATCCATGGGACCTGATGGTGTCCCCGGCTGTGTGCTCCACGAACTCAATGAGGAATTAAACCCACAGCTAGGACAGCTGTTTAATCAAAGTCTTGCCTCTGGATACGTACCCAGGGAGTGGCGCACTGCAACTGTGGTCCCACTTCACAAAGGCGGTGCCTCCACCGACCCTGGAAATTACCGGCCCATTAGCTTGACAAGCCTTATCTGCAAAGCCATGGAGAGGATCATAATGGACCTCATAAATAAAGACATAGGGAATTTGCAGACTTTGGATCCAACCCAGTTTGGCTTTGTCAAAGGCAGATCATGCCTTTTAAACTTGGTTGACTTTTTCAAAACAGTCAACAAAGCCATTGATGAGGGAAAGGCAGTCCATACAGCCTACCTCGATCTGGCTAAGGCCTTCGATACAATACCCCACTCGGGTATCATTGAAAAACTCATCAGCTTAAATGTTAACCCATACATCACAAGATGGGTTGCAAACTGGCTGAGTGACAGAACCCACAGGGTCAGAGTTGCTGGCGCCATGTCAGACTCAAAGCCTGTCACAAGTGGTGTCCCACAGGGCTCAGTCCTGGGCCCACTCTTGTTTGGCATCTACTTTTCTGAAGTACAAGCAAACACAGGAGGCTTATGGCTGACAAAGTTTGCAGATGACTGCAAACTGGGCGCCATAGTAGAAAACACATCTGACACAGATATCCTTCAGAAGGGTCTCACAGAAATGGATAACTGGTGCCAGAGCCACGCCTAAAGTTAAATGCCAAAAATGCATAGTCATACCCTTCGGGAAAAACAAGGTTACCCCTAGCTACCAAATAGGTGGCAATCCACTGAGCACAGAAGAAGTTATCAGGGACCTGGGGACCCAGGTTGATAGTAGTCTGTCATTCGACACCCATGTAGCTAAAGTAGTTAGGAAGACCTTCTACATTGCCCACCTTATCATGAAGGGATTCTCATCTAGATCAAGGGAGGTCATAGTCTCCCTTTACTCATCACTCATCAGACCAATGATTGAGTACAATGCCCCATTCGAATGTATCTGACCCGACACTTGCAGCAGCTGGAGAGGCCACAAAGTTCCTCACCAAAAGGATAAAGGGTCTCAAAATCTGTCCTATGCTACCCGACTGAAAGAACTCCAGCTCTATTCAGTCGCTTACATTGCTCAGAGGTGACCTTTGCCTAACATACAAGGCCATGTCAAACCCAGATTTGATGAATATGCTTCACCTCAAAAATCTAGATCCATCAGAGCCACAAGGGCGGAGACTTAAACTTCGACACGGCTATTAATAGGACGTGCTGGAGGGATAGATTCATCACCCAAAGACTCCCTATGCTGTGGAACAAAATCCCAGTACATGTGAGGCAGAGCACCTCGCTGGCCTTGTTCAAGAGAAATCTTGACCAATGGATGGGAGATCGCAGATATACCCCAGGGATTACCTCAGTGTCACTGCTCGACAGAGGCACAGCAAAATAATGGGTATAGTTCCCCATACTAAAGGGGTGGCGTAAGCCACAAAACAATGGGCTAGGCTTGTAAATGCCCTCGGGCAGATAGCCTAGTATGAACCTATGAACCTATGAACCTATGAATGTAAAAAAAAGCCTGGTTGAAAAGCATGATAAAAGAAAGAATGATGTGATTTTTCTCATTCTTGTGTGGGGGATGACTGGATTAAAGAACTTAGATTGATTTAGTAACAAGTTTTAAGAGAGAGCAAATAAATGAAAAAGAATATTGAATATTATGAGGCTTTTTCTAGCAAATACATGTATGCTCAGTAACAATTCTGCAGATGGTCTTCAAGTTTCTATGGAAACAATCTGATAAAATGAAACTGGCTACCTGGTTCTCATGTCTCCATGGAGACAATCTGATAAAGAGAAATTCTCTACAATCTGGTGGAGAGTGAATGGCTGAGGAAAAAAAGAAAAAAGAAAAGAGAAATTGGCTGGGAGATAATGATCTCTGAAAGCATTCAGGGGGTTTTACAAAGTAGATAATGTTCTCTGAAAGGATTCAGGGGTTTTCCAGCTGGGAGATGTATAAAGATAAGACAAAACCACTCAGCACATAGTAGAAGTAGAGGCTGCACCACACGTCTTAGCATGCATGACTTTTCTTTTAGGTTAACGCAAGTCTGTGAGTGTGGCTGTCAGTTTAGGGCTTTTGTTCCTATTAGAAGGGTAAAATGTCAATATTTGAAGGTGTACATACAGTACTTTTATGTGTTAGCATTAATAGTTTTTAGGGGATATTGGGGTGCGTTTTTGAGGGCTTTCAATAAAACAAAAAGTATTATAAGACGTGACATAGGCTCAAATGTATATGGCAAGAAAAAACTGTATAAAAGTTCAACCTGACAAACAGTGTATGCATGTAACACAAAAGTTAGACCTAGACATTTAACAAAAAAGGTGGTATATATAAAAGGTGGGAATAGTAACTTTTTAATGCAATGATGCTTCCTTTAATGTCTTTAAATGTAAATAGCCTCACAGATAAATACAAACAAGAAAGTTGTGAACTATATTAAAAAAATGTAGAGTGCAAATAGTTATGTTACCGGAGACACACTTAGAAAGAACTGAACATGTTAATTTGATAAAGAAAAGATTTCAGGATGGTTATTCAGTGGAATACCTGGGACAAAGGAAATGAGGAGGACTTATATTAATTGCAAGAGGATTTCCAATAGTGATAGAAGAAAATAAAAAAGATAATAGTAGATTTACAGTGCTAAGCGGCTACTGGCAAGGGAGGAGGATTATACTGGCATGTATTTACATTCCACCTAAAACTGCTATAATGGAGCTTTAAGAAATTCTGGGAGAAATAATCAGTTTTCAGCAAGAAATATTACTTATAGGTGGGGACTGGAATTTGAGCAGTGAAGATGTGTCTGGAGGGCCCAGAAGGGAAAATATAATAAAGGAGTGTAGAATTTTGAAGACATTTATGAAACTATTTGGCGTGGAAGATGTAAATTCAATAATAGTTCAGAGTAAATTTACATACTGTTCTCCAAAATATAAAAACTGATCTAGGCTAGACAGAATTTACATTTCACAGGAACATGTGCATTTAATTGAAGGTCTTGATAACCACCTAATAACTATTTCAGATCATGCACCAGTAATTGATAATATAATCTTTCCCACCTATCTGTTGAAAAGAGAGGAATTTAAGGAATGGGTAGCGGAGATTATTCAGGAGCTGTTAGAGAGGATAGAAATTTCTTTGGAAAATATATGTAGGGAGCGGGATAAAATTATGGTAGAGTTTAAAAATAGTGTAGAAAAAAAGGGAGCTATGGTTCAGAAGTAACAAGAATTATTTAGAGCAACTGGCAAATTTTAAAGTATTGCAGAAAAGGGGGAGTCTTACAGAACAAGAAGAGGATCAACTGCAGAATGCTAGGCAGAAAACAAGGGATTATCTAGATAATATGCACAAGCTTAGAAAGATTGCTGTTAAGCAACTGCTTGTTAATAGTAATACTAGAGCACAACAACTTTTAGCACAACTCAGACAACAGAAAGTAGAAAGGGCTGTCACCATACTTAGGGAGCCTATAATAAATAAGGTAATGAGATCTTGTGGATGTATTAGGAAATATTTTGGAAATTCTATGAGTCTCTATAAAGCAGACAAATATGAAAATCAAGAAAAGATACAAATAGAAATGTTTATGGAAGAATTAAATATGCCAAGGAAAGAGGTAGATGAGGCTGAATTACTAACAGGATAGGAGGAGATGAGATAGAAATTATGATGTATAACCAATCTACAGGAAAGTCCCAGAAATAGATAGTATTCTTGTGGAAGTTTGGAAGCTGGAATGAAAAAAAAACTGATAAAGATCTGGAAGGTTTTGTTTAACAGTATTTTAAGAGGAGGAGAAGTACCACTGTCCTGGAAGAAAGCAGTGGTAGCTGTAATACCTAAAGAGGGTAAAGATCCATTAGACCTAGCTTCATACAGATGCATTTCAATGCTAAACCATGATTATAAAGTGTTCATGTCTATAATGGCTAAAAGAATGGCAAAAGTAATGCTAAAACTGATAGTTATGGATTAATGTAGTTTTGTGTAGGGGAAGCAATCATTTGACAACATTAACAGAACATTGATGATCCAGAGGGAGGCACAATGTAAGAAAATACCATTGTTGTTGGTGGGTCTTGATGCAGAGAAAGTATTTGATGGAGTAAGCTGGGACTTTATGAGCAGGGCAATGAAAGCATATGCATTTTCTGAAAAAATTATAAGGTTGATTAGGAGAATATATGAGTGATCGGAGGTGAAAATTGAAGCGCGTGGGGTCTTCCCTGATCATTTCTGCTTGAGCAGGGGAACCAGGCAGGGGTGCCCTCATTCCCCTTTATTATTTGCATTATACTTAGAACCATTGGAAAAGAAACTAAGGGACTCAGAAATTCAAGGATATAATCAGTATGGTAGTCAAGAAAAGCTGGCTTTATTTGCAGATGATATTATTTTATACCTGACAAACCCAGAAAAAGACATTACAGTGCTGTGGAACATTTTGAGACAGTTTCAGATATTTTTGGGATACAAAATTAAGGAAGCTAAAACAAAGGCAATAGTGGTAAATTATGTACCCACACATTAACTGGTTCAGGAATACCCATATTTATGGGGACATTATAAAATTAAATATTTAGGAGTGTGGATTAAAATTATTCTAGTGTGGCAGCCTAGGATATGTGAGAAGTGACTAAACAAAAATAATACAAAAACTGAGGAAATGGATATGGTATTAAGGTACAAGCAGTTAAAATGTTATTAGTCCCTTTAATCTTATACACAGGTCAGGCATATTTTTATCAACCAGAGGAGAAGTTGTAGGTAACAATTAATAAAGAGCTGAAGGGCTTTATTTGGGAAGGGAAGATGGCAAGAGTCAAGTGGGATAAGCTGATACATCCAGTAGACCAGAGCGGATTGAGATTACCCAATTTGAAGGGGTAGACCCAGAGCTACACTGTTAAGACTCTTATACATAGCACAAGCAGAAAACTATAAGTCAAAGTGGAAAGGGATGAGTATGAAACATGGGGGAAGCTCAAGAAACAAGGAAAGACTGGCATTTTGGATGCAGGCCTTTAAGGAGAATAACAATAAGTAGCAGAAAGTATTCCAAGAACTAAACCAACACAGGAATGGAGAAAGGAGATGCTGTCAATAGGGATAACTGCAATTAGCGATATAGACAATAGGCAAGAGGGGGCCAGAATTTATTAGAGAAAACTGGCAAAGGAACCAAGTTATTGGGAGCAAATAACTAGAGAGGGAAAGATGATAGAATGGAAAGACACCAATAATTTATTTGGGCTACAGGTTAGAGCTAGGTTAGGGATTGATATCAGAGTATAGGCAAAGAGAAAGAAATAGGGGGGTCCTAAATGAAAGACCAACACTGGTAGAGTTTTCAATAGAAACTAAAATAGATAACTGTTAGAATCAATCAGAGGAGGTTAGAAAGGATTGAGAAGAGAGACTGGATAAGCAATTAACAAAGAAACAATGGGAGGATATATGTATGTCTCCCAAATATGCAACAAAATCTAGAAGATTTAGGACTTTTGCCTGGAAATGTTTACATAGATATTTTTATACCCCAAGTAGACTCCAGAGAATTTTTCCTCAGGCAGACAGCAAACGTTGGAGGTATAATGGGGAAGAAAGAAATAATTATGAAGATATTTTCTGGGAGTACAGTGAATTGGCAGACTTTAAGGATTCCCTGTGGGATGCACTTTGGAGATGTTGGGTGGGGAGATTGGTCTGATGATGGAGATGATTTTTCTGAGCTATGATACAGAATCGGAATTGCCTAGGCATGGTAAGGCCTTGCTGTCTCTAATAATGGTGGCTGCTAAAAAAGCAATTACTAGAAAATGGAAATCAAAATCTAAACCAGCTATACTAGAAGTAATGACTATAGTAACAGAGGTAAAACTACCGGAATTGAGATGTTTAGTAAAGGGTAGGAGCAAACTACACAGGAAAAATGAGAATTGTACAAACAATACGTACACCAGAGGAATGAGGTTTAAAAGAAGGTAGGACTTGAATGAGCAATGTAATGTTTGACTGAAAATGATTGGGTATATTATAAGTGATGTATAATGTTTGCAACTGTGAGTGTGTCAGTATGGATTGTGGTGTAAAATGCTTGCAACTAGGATTCTGTTGTTTCATTTGTATAAATTTATGATTGCTTATGTTGTAAGTGATACTTAAATAAAGATGTTTCTTGTTTAAAAAAGAAAGAAAAAAGGTAGGAAGTGAATAATCTATGTAATGTCGCTCAGGTTATATGACATATAGCAATATATATATGAAGTAAAATTTTGTTGTGTTAATTATAGTGTGATTACATTTAAATGAATGTAAATTTGGCTATGTCACAAGTGATAATTCAATAAAGGTTTCTGGAAAAACTACATAGGAAAAAATGGAAATTGTGTGAACAATACCTACAAGGGAGGAATGAGGTATAAAAGGTGGCAGGACTTAAATGAGCTATGTAATATTTGACTGAAAAAGATTGGATAGATTATAAGTGATGTATAATGTTTGCATCTGGGAATTTGTCAGTATGGATTCTGATGTAAAATGCTTGCAACTAGGATTGTGTTGGTGTGTTTTGTTTTCATTTGTATAAATGTAAGATTGCCTATGTAGTAAGTGATGGCTTAATAAAAATGTTTCTTGTTTAAAAAAGTACTACTGTTTTAGATGTTAACATTGTTCTTTATCATATAGTCACCTTTTAAGTGTTATCCTCAGAATGCTCATTTCTGATAGAAACAATGATCTTATTATAAGTCAATATTTATACATCTAGATATGTCTAATACAGGACCCAGCTCTTCCCTTCAGTGAAGGAATTTCCTTTCATGTTAGTGCAAAATAAATATTTTTTCTAAAGGCTCTTATTAATATGGGTTCATATGAAAGCCATGTCCTAGTTGCCAATCCATATCAAACCAGATCCAAAGCAACTTCTCCACCTATAATAATAATCATTCTGGTTGGTCTATTAAAGCCTCAGAAACAATACATTCTCATAGTTACACATGGCAAACAAATTCTGTGCACACAATACCTACATACTTTGTTCCACCCTTCCAACCATCATACTTTAGAACATGCCACCGGGGTAAGGGCTTAAACCCTGTGAGATAAGTGCCCTCCAGCACAATTATAACTGGCAGGTGGGATTCCTTGAAGGGATACATCAGTAACATAGAAAAAACCTAGCAGTGTGAGCAGGACATAAAATAAGCCTCTACGTATCACAAATAGATCAATGTAATATAACATAACGGACTTTCCCACCAAACTTTGTGAAACATATCTCAGATTTCTAAATAAATGTCAAGCTTAAAACCTCTGAACTGAGCTACACAGTGTTCTTTTTAAATGAATAGCATGTTATAGAATTAATTTTTAAACATACAGGAATCCAATTAAGAGGTCTATATTATATCATCGAATGCTTAAAAAAGTGAACGATGAATAATCGACCCCATGTAAGTGAAAGCTTACAATCTCTAAAACTCAGAACAGCAATTTCTGTTCACTGTTCCAAAAAAAAGAAAACAAAAATTGGAAGAATACATAAAGTGGGGGGCTTTGCCCCCACACATCCCGAAGTGGGGGGCTGTGCCACCCACACACCCCTACTTAAATATACCAACTCCGAGATTGCACTACAGTGCCAAAAATGGCAAAGTAACGGAAGTGGCCAAGCAAATTCTTTCCCTGGTAAAGAATTTGCTTAAAAGCCGGTTCGCTATTTTGCCTTTTTGTTGTTTTAAGTTCGACTAAGATGCATTCGATAGAATGCATCTTTGGTCATCTAATAGGAATCCCAATAAAGTAATTTATTGTATCACTAACTATTCCATATTTCAATGAGGTTGATAACCACTAAAACTCAAAGAATGATGCTTCCAATTCTGTTGTACAATCCTTTACTGCACACTTTCCATGGGAAGCATCCTCAATGGAGAATTGCAGCACAGCCAGTAACATCCCTGACAAATCTTTGGGAACTTGTAGCTATAATGGATATTTAATGAATAAACTCCTTCCAGTTGTAAATAATGTATGCATCAGCCTCTCAGTATCTTGTTTCAATACTATTTTCTAAACTTCACACAGTTACAAGCTCTCAAATGTATGGATTGTGTGAGTCTGTAAAACATGCATTGAGTAATCATAGTAAAACACTATGCTTCATTTATTTTTGAATGACATTTTAACATGATAAAATATAATTTTGAAACACCTGATAATATTAAATAAATAAATAGTGTCCGTTATCTAAGAACATAAACATCATAACACATCAAGTATTGAACTTCTAAATCATGCACATAATCTTGGCATACTGAAACCAGTCCTGCATTTTCTTAGGGTTGTGGAAAGATAACCCCTTAACATTTCTCTCTCCTTCTTCTGGCTACTTAATCTATAAATCTATACCATAATCTTTTTGAAGTTAGGTACTTTGCTATAATGTCCACTGCTATTCTACAATCTACAAAGGAAGCCACTCCAGTGGGAAAAAATGGACTGAAACTAGATAAATCATGTTAAACATCAAACCATTCTGATTACATGCAGAAATTACCCTTACAAATGATTCTTAACTTTTAGCTGTCTGGTCGGAGTAAAGATTAGCAAAGGCATATTTTGTATACTGGTGTGAAAAAACATTGCCAGATTTCCACTCTTTCAAGAATACCTATTCCTTAATATATGGATGGAATTCATTAACAATAAACTGAGGGATCCAGCAATTGTGGCTGCCATCAGTAATATCTCTCCAAATTAATACAATTCATTTGATAACCAGCTCACATAGTGTTTATATAAATCACGCTGTCAAGTCCGACGTCTACCCCTGATTTACCAAACACACACAGATTTTTTTCAATACACCTTATCTTCCAATTTTACCACCTTGAAGGTAAAAAAATGTTAACTCCACCCGAGATGTAGATCAGTGTCATTATTATGCCCTTTTTGTCAAAAAATCTTGTCCATTTATTACTTGTTTTTGACAGCACCAATAAAATACTCTCCAATACTTGAACTGCCACTTCTAAAGCAGTATCAATCAGTCCCTTCTCATTATCCATGACATCCATACTCATGGAGCAAATACTAGATTACATTATTATACAATATACTGTCTTATTATCATGGATCAAATACTAGATTACATTATTATACAATATACTGTAATACTCATAGAACAAATACTAGATTACATTATTATACAATATGCTGCCTCAAACTCATGGAACAAATACTAGATTGCATTATTATACAATATACTGTCTCATACTCATGGAACAAAAAATAGATTACATTATTATACAATATACTGTCTCATACTCATGGAACATATACTAGATGACATTATTATACAATATACTGTCTCATACTCATGGAACAAATACTAGATTACATTATTATACAATATACTGTCTCATATTCATGGAACAAATACTAGATTACATTATTATACAATATTCTGTCTCATACTCATGGAACAAATACTAGATTACATTATTATACAATATAATGTCTCATACTCATGGATCAAATACTAGATTACATTATTATACAGTATATTGTCTCATACTGATGAAACAAATATTAGATTACATTATTATACAATATACTGTCTCATACTCATGGAACAAATACTAGATTACATTATTATACAATATACTGTCTCATACTCATGGAACAAATACTAGATTACATTATTATACAATATACTGTCTCATACTCATGGAACAAATACTAGATTACATTATTATACAATATACTGTCTCATACTCATGGAACAAATACTAGATTACATTATTATACAATATACTGTCTCATACTCATGGAACAAATACTAGATTACATTATTATACAATATACTGTCTCATACTCATGGAACAAATACTAGATTACATTATTATACAATATACTGTCTCATACTCATGGAACAAATACTAGATTACATTATTATACAATATACTGTCTCATACTCATGGAACAAATACTAGATTACATTATTATACAATATACTGTCTCATACTCATGGAACAAATACTAGATTACATTATTATACAATATACTGTCTCATACTCATGGAACAAATACTAGATTATATTAAACTGTCTCATACTCATGGAACAAATACTAGATTACATTATTATGCAATATGCTGTCTCATACTCATGGAACAAATACTAGATTACATTATTATACAATATACTGTCTCATACTCATGGAACAAATACTAGATTATATTATACTGTCTCATACTCATGGAACAAATACTAGATTACATTATTATACAATATACTGTCTCATACTCATGGAACAAATACTAGATTACATTATTATACAATATACTGTCTCATACTCATGGAACAAATACTAGATTACATTATTATACAATATACTGTCTCATACTCATGGAACAAATACTAGATTACATTATTATACAATATACTGTCTCATACTCATGGAACAAATACTAGATTACATTATTATACAATATACTGTCTCATACTCATGGAACAAATACTAGATTACATTATTATACAATATACTGTCTCATACTCATGGAACAAATACTAGATTACATTATTATACAATATACTGTCTCATACTCATGGAACAAATACTAGATTACATTATTATACAATATACTGTCTCATACTCATGGAACAAATACTAGATTACATTATTATACAATATACTGTCTCATACTCATGGAACAAATACTAGATTACATTATTATACAATATACTGTCTCATACTCATGGAACAAATACTAGATTATATTATACTGTCTCATACTCATGGAACAAATACTAGATTACATTATTATACAATATACTGTCTTATTCTCATGGAACAAATACTAGATTACATTATTATACAATATACAATATACTGTCTCATACTCATGGAACAAATACTAGATTACATTATTATACAATATACTGTCTCATACTCATGGAACAAATACTAGATTACATTATTATACAATATACTGTCTCATACTCATGGAACAAATACTAGATTACATTATTATACAATATACTGTCTCATACTCATGGAACAAATACTAGATTACATTATTATACAATATACTGTCTCATACTCATGGAACAAATACTAGATTACATTATTATACAATATACTGTCTCATACTCATGGAACAAATACTAGATTACATTATTATACAATATACTGTCTCATACTCATGGAACAAATACTAGATTACATTATTATACAATATACTGTCTCATACTCATGGAACAAATACTAGATTACATTATTATACAATATACTGTCTCATACTCATGGAACAAATACTAGATTACATTATTATACAATATACTGTCTCATACTCATGGAACAAATACTAGATTACATTATTATACAATATACTGTCTCATACTCATGGAACAAATACTAGATTACATTATTATACAATATACTGTCTCATACTCATGGAACAAATACTAGATTACATTATTATACAATATACTGTCTCATACTCATGGAACAAATACTAGATTACATTATTATACAATATACTGTCTCATACTCATGGAACAAATACTAGATTACATTATTATACAATATACTGTCTCATACTCATGGAACAAATACTAGATTACATTATTATACAATATACTGTCTCATACTCATGGAACAAATACTAGATTACATTATTATACAATATACTGTCTCATACTCATGGAACAAATACTAGATTACATTATTATACAATATACTGTCTCATACTCATGGAACAAATACTAGATTACATTATTATACAATATACTGTCTCATACTCATGGAACAAATACTAGATTACATTATTATACAATATACTGTCTCATACTCATGGAACAAATACTAGATTACATTATTATACAATATACTGTCTCATACTCATGG
The DNA here is from genome assembly GCF_019279795.1 of Protopterus annectens. Taxonomy (NCBI): domain Eukaryota; kingdom Metazoa; phylum Chordata; order Ceratodontiformes; family Protopteridae; genus Protopterus; species Protopterus annectens. Next base: position 893,686,811 of record NC_056727.1, on the reverse strand, counting down.
AACAAATACTAGATAATATACTGTCTCATACTCATGGAACAAATACTAGATTACATTATTATACAATATACTGTCTCATACTCATGGAACAAATACTAGATTACATTATTATACAATATACTGTCTCATACTCATGGAACAAATACTAGATTACATTATTATACAATATACTGTCTCATACTCATGGAACAAATACTAGATTACATTATTATACAATATACTGTCTCATACTCATGGAACAAATACTAGATTACGTTATTATACAATATACTGTCTCATATTCATAGCATAAATATACTGTCTCATACTCATGGAACAAATACTAGATTACATTATTATACAATATACTGTCTCATACTCATGGAACAAATACTAGATTACATTATTATACAATATACTGTCTCATACTCATGGAACAAATACTAGATTACATTATTATACAATATACTGTCTCATACTCATGGAACAAATACTAGATTACATTATTATACAATATACTGTCTCATACTCATGGAACAAATACTAGATTACATTATTATACAATATACTGTCTCATACTCATGGAACAAATACTAGATTACATTATTATACAATATACTGTCTCATACTCATGGAACAAATACTAGATTACATTATTATACAATATACTGTCTCATACTCATGGAACAAATACTAGATTACATTATTATACAATATACTGTCTCATACTCATGGAACAAATACTAGATTACATTATTATACAATATACTGTCTCATACTCATGGAACAAATACTAGATTACATTATTATACAATATACTGTCTCATACTCATGGAACAAATACTAGATTACATTATTATACAATATACTGTCTCATACTCATGGAACAAATACTAGATTACATTATTATACAATATACTGTCTCATACTCATGGAACAAATACTAGATTACATTATTATACAATATACTGTCTCATACTCATGGAACAAATAATAGATTACATTATTATACAATATACTGCCTCATACTCATGGAACAAATACTAGATTACATTATTATACAATATACTGTCTCATACTCATGGAACAAATACTAGATTACATTATTATACAATATACTGTCTCATACTCATGGAACAAATACTAGATTACATTATTATACAATATACTGTCTCATACTCATGGAACAAATACTAGATTACATTATTATACAATATACTGTCTCATACTCATGGAACAAATACTAGATTACATTATTATACAATATACTGTCTCATACTCATGGAACAAATACTAGATTACATTATTATACAATATACTGTCTCATACTCATGGAACAAATACTAGATTACATTATTATACAATATACTGTCTCATACTCATGGAACAAATACTAGATTACATTATTATACAATATACTGTCTCATACTCATGGAACAAATACTAGATTACATTATTATACAATATACTGTCTCATACTCATGGAACAAATACTAGATTACATTATTATACAATATACTGTCTCATACTCATGGAACAAATACTAGATTACATTATTATACAATATACTGTCTCATACTCATGGAACAAATACTAGATTACATTATTATACAATATACTGTCTCATACTCATGGAACAAATACTAGATTATATTATACTGCCTCATACTCATGGAACAAATACTAGATTACATTATTATACAATATACTGTCTCATACTCATGGAACAAATACTAGATTACATTATTATACAATATACTGTCTCATACTCATGGAACAAATACTAGATTACATTATTATACAATATACTGTCTCATACTCATGGAACAAATACTAGATTACATTATTATACAATATACTGTCTCATACTCATGGAACAAATACTAGATTACATTATACAATATACTGTCTCATACTCATGGAACAAATACTAGATTACATTATTATACAATATACTGTCTCATACTCATGGAACAAATACTAGATTACATTATTATACAAAATACTGTCTCATACTCATGGAACAAATACTAGGTTACATTATTATACATGGAACAAATACTAGATTACATTATTATACAATATACTGTCTCATACTCATGGAACAAATACTAGATTACATTATTATACAATATACTGTCTCATACTCATGGAACAAATACTAGATTACATTATTATACAATATACTGTCTCATACTCATGGAACAAATACTAGATTACATTATACTGTCTCATACTTATGAAACAAATACTAGATTACATTATTATACAATATACTGTCTCAGACTCATAGAACAAATACTAGATTATATTATACTTTCTTATACTCATGGAACAAATACTAGATTACATTATTATACAATATACTGTCTCATACTCATGGAACAAATACTAGATTACATTATTATACAAAATACTGTCTCATACTCATGGAACAAATACTAGGTTACATTACTATACATGGAACAAATACTAGATTACATAATTATACAACATACTGTCTCATACTCATGGAACAAATACTAGATTACATTATTATACAATATACTGTCTCATACTCATGGAACAAATACTAGATTACATTATTATATAATATACTGTCTCATACTCATGGAACAAATACTAGATTACATTATTATACAATATACTGTCTCATACTCATGGAACAAATACTAGATTACATTATACAATATACTGTCTCATACTCATAGAACAAATACTAGATTACATTATTATACAATATACTGTCTCATACTCATGGAACAAATACTAGATTACATTATTATACAATATACTGTCTCATACTCATGGAACAAATACTAGATTACATTATTATACAATATACTGTCTCATACTCATGGAACAAATACTAGATTACATTATTATACAATATACTGTCTCATACTCATGGAACAAATACTAGATTACATTATTATACAATATACTGTCTCATACTCATGGAACAAATACTAGATTACATTATTATACAATATACTGTCTCATACTCATGGAACAAATACTAGATTACATTATTATACAATATACTGTCTCATACTCATGGAACAAATACTAGATTGCATTATTATACAATATACTGTCTCATACTCATGGAACAAATACTAGATTACATTATTATACAATATACTGTCTCATACTCATGGAACAAATACTAGATTACATTATTATACAATATACTGTCTCATACTCATGGAACAAATACTAGATTACATTATTATACAATATACTGTCTCATACTCATGGAACAAATACTAGATTACATTATTATACAATATACTGTCTCATACTCATGGAACAAATACTAGATTACATTATTATACAATATACTGTCTCATACTCATGGAACAAATACTAGATTACATTATTATACAATATACTGTCTCATACTCATGGAACAAATACTAGATTACATTATTATACAATATACTGTCTCATACTCATGGAACAAATACTAGATTACATTATTATACAATATACTGTCTCATACTCATGGAACAAATACTAGATTACATTATTATACAATATACTGTCTCATACTCATGGAACAAATACTAGATTACATTATTATACAATATACTGTCTCATACTCATGGAACAAATACTAGATTACATTATTATACAATATACTGTCTCATACTCATGGAACAAATACTAGATTACATTATTATACAATATACTGTCTCATACTCATGGAACAAATACTAGATTACATTATTATACAATATACTGTCTCATACTCATGGAACAAATACTAGATTACATTATTATATACTGTCTCATACTCATGGAACAAATACTAGATTACATTATTATACAATATACTGTCTCATACTCATGGAACAAATACTAGATTACATTATTATACAATATACTGTCTCATACTCATGGAACAAATACTAGATTATATTATACTGTCTCATACTCATGGAACAAATACTAGATTACATTATTATACAATATACTGTCTCATACTCATGGAACAAATACTAGATTACATTATTATACAATATACTGTCTCATACTCATGGAACAAATACTAGATTACATTATTATACAATATACTGTCTCATACTCATGGAACAAATACTAGATTACATTATTATACAATATACTGTCTCATACTCATGGAACAAATACTAGATTACATTATTATACAATATACTGTCTCATACTCATGGAACAAATACTAGATTATATTATACTGTCTCATACTCATGGAACAAATACTAGATTACATTATTATACAATATACTGTCTCATACTCATGAAACAAATACTAGATTACATTATTATACAATATACTGTCTCATACTCATGGAACAAATACTAGATTACATTATTATACAATATACTGTCTCATACTCATGGAACAAATACTAGATTACATTATTATACAATATACTGTCTCATACTCATGGAACAAATACTAGATTATATTATACTGTCTCATACTCATGGAACAAATACTAGATTACATTATTATACAATATACTGTCTCATACTCATGGAACAAATACTAGATTACATTATTATACAATATACTGTCTCATACTCATGGAACAAATACTAGATTACATTATTATACAATATACTGTCTCATACTCATGGAACAAATACTAGGTTACATTATTATACATGGAACAAATACTAGATTACATTATTATACAATATACTGTCTCATACTCATGGAACAAATACTAGATTACATTATTATACAATATACTGTCTCATACTCATGGAACAAATACTAGATTACATTATTATATACCATACTGTCTCATACTCATGGAACAAATACTAGATTACATTATTATACAATATACTGTCTCATACTCATGGAACAAATACTTGATTACATTATACAACATACTGTCTCATACTCATGGAACAAATACTAGATTACATTATTATACAATATACTGCCTCATACTCATGGAACAAATACTAGATTACATTATTATACAATATGCTGTCTCATACTCATGGAACAAATACTAGATTACAATATACTGTCTCATACTCATGGAACAAATACTAGATTACATTATTATACAATATAGTGTCTCATACAACAAATACTATATTATATTATACTGTCTCATACTAATGGAACATATACTAGATTACATTATTATACAATATACTGTCTCATACTCATGAAACAAATACTAGATTACATTATTATACAATATACTGACTCATACTCATTGAACAAATACTACATTACCTTATTATACAATATACTGTCTCATACTCATGGAACAAATACTAGATTACATTATTATACAATATACTGTCTTATTCTCATGGAACAAATACTAGATTACATTATTATACAATATACTGTCTCATACTCATGGAACAAATACTTGATTACAATATTATACAATATACTGTCTCATACTCATGGAACAAATACTAGATTACATTATTATACAATATACTGTCTCATACTCATGGAACAAATACTAGATTACATTATTAATTAAAATACTGTCTTATACTCATGGAACAAATACTAGGTTACATTATTATACATGGAACAAATACTAGATTGCATTATTAAAAAATATACTGTCTCATACTCATGGAACAAATAATAGATTACATTATTATACAAAATATTGTCTCATACTCATGGAAAAAAAACTAGGTTACATTATTATACATGGAACAAATGCTAGATTACATTATTATACAATATATTGTCTCATACTCATGGAACAAATACTAGATTACATTATTATACAAAATACTGTCTCATACTCATGGAACAAATACTAGGTTACATTACTATACATGGAACAAATACTAGATTACATAATTATACAACATACTGTCTCATACTCATGAAACAAATATTAGATTACATTATTGTACAATATACTGTCTCATACTCATGGAACAAATACATGGTTACATTATTATATACCATACTGTCTCATACTCATGGAACAAATGCTAGATTACATTATACTGTCTCATGCTTATGAAACAAATACTAGATTACATTATTATACAATATACTGTCTCAGACTCATAGAATAAATACTAGATTATATTATACTTTCTTATACTCATGGAACAAATACTAGATTACATTATTATACAATATACTGTCTCATACTCATGGAACAAATACTAGATTACATTCATATACAAAATACTGTCTCATACTCATGGAACAAATACTAGGTTACATTACTATACATGGAACAAATACTAGATTACATAATTATACAACATACTGTCTCATACTCATGAAACAAATATTAGATTACATTATTGTATAATATACTGTCTCATACTCATGGAACAAATACTTGATTACATTATTATATACCATACTGTCTCATACTCATGGAACAAATACTAGATTACATTATTATACAATATACTGCCTCATACTCATGGAACAAATACTAGATTACATTATTATACAATATGCTGTCTCATACTTGAGGAACAAAAACTAGATTACAATATACTGTCTCATACCCATGGAACAAATACTAGATTACAGTATTATACAATATAGTGTCTCATACAACAAATACTATATTATATTATACTGTCTCATACTAATGGAACATATACTAGATTACATTATTATACAATATACTGTCTCATACTCATGAAACAAATACTAGATTACATTATTATACAATATACTGACTCATACTCATTGAACAAATACTACATTACCTTATTATACAATATACTGTCTCATACTCATGGAACAAATACTAGATTACATTATTATACAATATACTGTCTTATTCTCATGGAACAAATACTAGATTACATTATTATACAATATACTGTCTCATACTCATGGAACAAATACTTGATTACAATATTATACAATATACTGTCTCATGCTCATGGAACAAATACTAGATTACATTATTATACAATATACTGTCTCATACTCATGGAACAAATACTAGATTACATTATTAATTAAAATACTGTCTTGTACTCATGGAACAAATACTAGGTTACATTATTATACATGGAACAAATACTAGATTGCATTATTAAAAAATATACTGTCTCATACTCATGGAACAAATACTAGATTACATTATTATACAAAATACTGTCTCATACTCATGGAACAAATACTAGATTACATTATTATACATGGAACAAATACTAGATTACATTATTATACAATATACTGTCTCATACTCATGGAACAAATACTAGATTACATTATTATACAATATACTGTCTCATACTCATGGAACAAATACTAGATTACATTATTATACAATATACTGTCTCATACTCATGGAACAAATACTAGATTACATTATTATACAACATGCTGTCTCATACTCATGGAACAAATACTAGATTACATTATTATACAATATACTGTCTCATACTCATGGAACAAATACTAGATTACATTATTATACAATATACTGTCTCATACTCATGGAACAAATACTAGATTACATTATTATACAATATACTGTCTCATACTCATGGAACAAATACTAGATTACATTATTATACAATATACTGTCTCATACTCATGGAACAAATACTAGATTACATTATTATACAATACTCATGGAACAAATACTAGATTACATTATTATACAATATACTGTCTCATACTCATGGAACAAATACTAGATTACATTATTATACAATATACTGTCTCATACTCATGGAACAAATACTAGATTACATTATTATACAATATACTGTCTCATACTCATGGAACAAATACTAGATTACATTATTATACAATATACTGTCTCATACTCATGGAACAAATACTAGATTACATTATTATACAATATACTGTCTCATACTCATGGAACAAATACTAGATTACATTATTATACAATATACTGTCTCATACTCATGGAACAAATACTAGATTACATTATTATACAATATACTGTCTCATACTCATGGAACAAATACTAGATTACATTATTATACAATATACTGTCTCATACTCATGGAACAAATACTAGATTACATTATTATACAATATACTGTCTCATACTCATGGAACAAATACTAGATTACATTATTATACAATATACTGTCTCATACTCATGGAACAAATACTAGATTACATTATTATACAATATACTGTCTCATACTCATGGAACAAATACTAGATTACATTATTAATTAAAATACTGTCTCATACTCATGGAACAAATACTAGATTACATTATTATACAATATACTGTCTCATACTCATGGAACAAATACTAGATTACATTATTATACAATATACTGTCTCATACTCATGGAACAAATACTAGGTTACATTATTATACATGGAACAAATACTAGATTACATTATTATACAATATACTGTCTCATACTCATGGAACAAATACTAGATTACATTATTATACAATATACTGTCTCATACTCATGGAACAAATACTAGATTACATTATTATACAATATACTGTCTCATACTCATGGAACAAATACTAGATTACATTATTATACAATATACTGTCTCATACTCATGAAACAAATACTAGATTACATTATTATACAATATACTGTCTCAGACTCATAGAACAAATACTAGATTATATTATACTTTCTTATACTCATGGAACAAATACTAGATTACATTATTATACAATTTACTGTCTCATACTCATGGAACAAATACTAGATTACATTATTATGCAAAATACTGTCTCATACTCATGGAACAAATACTAGGTTACATTATTATACATGGAGCTAATACTAGATTACATAATTATACAACATACTGTCTCATACGTATGAAACAAATACTAGATTACATTATTGTACCATATACTGTCTCAGACTCATAGAACAAATTCTAGATTATATTATACTTTCTTATACTCATGGAAAAAACACTAGATTACATTATTATACCATATACTGTTTCATACTCATGGAAAAAATACTTGATTACATTATTATATACCATACTGTCTCATCCTCATGGAACAAATACTAGATTACATTACTATACAATATACTGTCTCATACTCATGGAACAAATACTTGATTACATTATTATGCAACATACTGTCTCATACTCATGGAACAAATACTAGATTACATTATTATACAATATACTGCCTCATACTCATGGAACAAATACTAGATTACATTATTATACAATATACTGTCTCATACTCATGGAACAAATACTAGATTACATTATTATACAATATACTGTCTCATACTCATGGAACAAATACTAGATTACATTATTACACAAAATAGTATCTCATACTCATAGAACAAATACTATATTATATTATACTTTCTTATACTCATGGAACAAATACTAGATTACATTATTATACAATATACTATCTCATACTCATGGAACGAATACTAGATTACATTATTATACAATATACTGTCTCATACGCATGGAACAGATACTAAGTTACATTATTATACATGGAACAAATACTAGATTACATTATTATACAATATACTGTCTCATACTCATGGAACAAATACTAGATTACATTATACAATATACTGTCTGATACTCACAGAACAAATACTAAATTACATTATACTGTCTCATACTTATGAAACAAATACTAGATTACATTATTATACAATATAATGTCTCAGACTCATAGAATAAATACTAGATTATATTATACTGTCTTATACTCATGGAACAAATACTAGATTACATAATTATACAACATACTGTCTCATACTCATGAAACAAATATTAGATTACATTATTGTACAATATACTGTCTCATACTCATGGAACAAATACTTGATTACATTATTATATACCATACTGTCTCATACTCATGGAACAAATACTAGATGACATTATTATACAATATACTGCCTCATACTCATGGAACAAATACTAGATTACATTATTATACAATATGCTGTCTCATACTCATGGAACAAATACTAGATTACAATATATTGTCTCATACTCATGGAACAAATACTAGATTACATTATACAATATAGTGTCTCATACTCATAGAGCAAATACTATATTATATTATACTGTCTCATACTAATGGAACAAATACTAGATTACATTATTATACAATATATGGACTCATACTCATTGAACAAATACTACATTGCCTTATTATACAATATACTGTGTCATACTCATGGAACAAATACTAGATTACATTATTATACAATATACTGTCTTATTCTCGTGGAACATATACTAGATTATATAATTATACAATATACTGTCTGATACTCATGGAACAAATACTTGATTACATTATTGTACAATATACATTCTCATACTCATGGAACAAATACTAGATTACATTATTATACAATATACTGTCTCATTCTCATGGAATAAATACTAGATTACATTATTATACAATATACTGTCTAGGACTCCTAGAACAAATACTAGATTATATTATACTTTCTTATACTCATGGAACAAATTCTAGATTACATTATTATACAGTATACTGTCTCATACTCATGGAACAATCACTAGATTACATTATTAATTAAAATACTGTCTTATACTCATGGAACAAATGCTAAATTATATTATTATACAAAATACTGTCTCATACTCATGGAACAAAAACTAGGTTACATTATTATACATGGAACAAATGCTAGATTACATTATTATACAATATATTGTCTAATACTCATGAAACAAATACTAGATTACATTATTATACAACATACTGTCTCACACTCATGGAACAAATACTAGATTACATTATTATACAATATACTGTCTCATACTCATGGAACAAATACTAGATTACATTATTATACAATATACTGTCTCATACTCATGGAACAAATACTAGATTACATTATTATACAATATACTGTCTCATACTCACAGAACAAATACTAGATTACATTATACTGTCTCATACTTATGAAACAAATACTAGATTACATTATTATACAATATACTGTCTCAGACTCATAGAACAAATACTAGATTATATTATACTTTCTTATACTCATGGAACAAATACTAGATTACATTATTATACAATATACTGTCTCATACTCATGGAACAAATACTAGATTACATTATTATACAAAATACTGTCTCATACTCATGGAACAAATACTAGGTTACATTACTATACATGGAACAAATACTAGATTACATAATTATACAACATACTGTCTCATACTCATGAAACAAATACTAGATTACATTATTGTATAATATACTGTCTCATACTCATGGAACAAATACTTGATTACATTATTATATACCATACTGTCTCATACTCATGGAACAAATACTAGATTACATTATTATACAATATACTGTCTCATACTCATGGAACAAATACTTGATTACATTATACAACATACTGTCTCATACTCATGGAACAAATACTAGATTACATTATTATACAATATACTGCCTCATACTCATGGAACAAATACTAGATTACATTATTATACAATATGCTGTCTCATACTCGAGGAACAAAAACTAGATTACAATATACTGTCTCATACTCATGGAACAAATACTAGATTACATTATTATACAATATAGTGTCTCATACAACAAATACTATATTATATTATACTTTCTCATACTAATGGAACATATACTAGATTACATTATTATACAATATACTGTCTCATACTCATGAAACAAATACTAGATTACATTATTATACAATATACTGACTCATACTCATTGAACAAATACTACATTATCTTATTATACAATATACTGTCTCATACTCATGGAACAAATACTAGATTACATTATTATACAATATACTGTCTTATTCTCATGGAACAAATTCTAGATTACATTATTATACAATATGCTGTCTCATACTCATGGAACAAATACTTGATTACAATATTATACAATATACTGTCTCATGCTCATGGAACAAATACTAGATTACATTATTATACAATATACTGTCTCATACTCATGGAACAAATACTAGATTACATTATTAATTAAAATACTGTCTTATACTCATGGAACAAATACTAGGTTACATTATTATACATGGAACAAATACTAGATTGCATTATTAAAAATATACTGTCTCATACTCATGGAACAAATACTAGATTACATTATTATACAAAATACTGTCTCATACTCATGGAACAAAAACTTAGTTACATTATTATACATGGAACAAATGCTACATTACATTATTATACAATATATTGTCTCATACTGATGGAACAAATACTAGATTACATTATTATAAATATGCTGTCTCACACTCATGGAACAAATACTAGATTACATTATTATACAATATACTGTCTCATACTCATGGAACAAATACTAGATTACATTATACATTATACTGTCTCATACTTATGAAACAAATACTAGATTACATTATTTTACAATATACTGTCTCATACTCATAGAACAAATACTAGATTATATTATACTTTCTTATACTCATGGAACAAATACTAGATTACATTATTATACAATATACTGTCTCATACTCATGGAACAAATACTAGATTACATTATTATGCAAAATACTGTCTCATACTCATGGAACAAATACTAGATTACATTATTATACAATATGCTGTCTCATACTCGAGGAACAAAAACTAGATTACAATATACTGTCTCATACTCATGGAACAAATACTAGATTACATTATTGTACAATATAGTGTCTCATACAACAAATACTATATTATATTATACTTTCTCATACTAATGGAACATATACTAGATTACATTATTATACAATATACTGTCTCATACTCATTAAACAAATACTAGATTACATTATTATACAATATACTGACTCATACTCATTGAACAAATACTAGATTATCTTATTATACAATATACTGTCTCATACTCATGGAACAAATACTAGATTACATTATTATACAATATACTGTCTTATTCTCATGGAACAAATACTAGATTACATTATTATACAATATACTGTCTCATACTCATGGAACAAATACTTGATTACAATATTATACAATATACTGTCTCATGCTCATGGAACAAATACTAGATTACATTATTATACAATATACTGTCTCATACTCATGGAACAAATACTAGATTACATTATTAATTAAAATACTGTCTCATACTCATGGAACAAAAACTAGGTTACATTATTATACATGGAACAATATACTGTCTCATATTCAGAGAACAAATACTAGATTACATTATACTGTCTCATACTTATGAAACAAATACTAGATTACATTATTATACAATATACTGTCTCAGACTCATAGAACAAATACTATATTATATTATACTTTCTTATACTCATGGAACAAATACTAGATTAAATTATTATACAATATACTGTCTCATACTCATGGAACCAATACTAGGTTACATTATTATACATGGAACAAATACTAGATTACATAATTATACAACATACTGTCTCATACTCATGAAACAAATATTAGATTACATTATTGTACAATATACTGCCTCATACTCATGGAACAAATACTTGATTACATTATTATATACCATACTGTCTCATACTCATGGAACAAATACTAGATTACAATATACTGTCTCATACTCATGGAACAAATACTATATTACATTATTATACAATATAGTGTCTCATACTCCTAGAACAAATACTATATTATATTATACTGTCTCATACTAATGGAACAAATACTAGATTACATTATTATACAATATACTGTCCCATACTCATGAAACAAATACTATATTACATTATTATACAATATACGGACTCATACTCATTGAACAAATACTACATTACCTTATTATACAATATACTGTCAAATACTCAGGGAACAAATACTAGATTACATTATTATACAATATACTGTCTTATTCTCATGGAACAAATACTAGATTACATAATTATACAATATACTGTCTCATACTCATGGAACAAATACTTGATTACATTATTATACAATATACTTACTCATACACATGGAACAAATACTAGATTACATTATACAATATACTGTCTCATACTCATGGAACAAATACTAGATTACATTATTATACACTATTCTGTCTCATACTCATGAAACAAATACTAGATTACATTATTATACATTATACTGTCTCAGACTCATAGAACAAATACTAGATTATATTATACTTTCTTATACTCATGGAACAAATTCTAGATTACATTATTATACGGTATACTGTCTCATACTCATGGAACAAATACTAGATTACATTATTAATTAAAATACTGTCTTATCCTCATGGAACAAATACTAGGTTACATTATTATACATGGAACAAATGCTAGATTGTATTATTAAACAATATACTGTCTCATACTTATGGAACAAATACTAGATTACATTATTATGCAAAATACTGTCTCATACTCATGGAACAAAAACTAGGTTACATTATTATACATGGAACAAATGCTAGATTACATTATTATACAATATATTGTCTCATACTCATGGAACAAATACTAGATTACATTATTATACAATATACTGGGCAGGATTCACAAAGCCTCCATGTAAGAGTTATAAGTCTTACACGGAGGCTGCAGTTAAACGGAGTGATGTCAGCATGCTCTGCATATTCATGAGAGCATGCTGAATTACACCTAAGGCTAACACGGTCCGTGGAAGACAGTAGGGGGCGTGTCCATCGGCCGAGCCCTGCAAGCGGACATGCCCCCAGAAGAGTAAAAGTCCCAAAGTAAACACCCACGACAGAGGCCATGGAAATGTGAATAAACACAACACAACACATGCCCCCACAGACACTATGAACATAAAATATATAAATGAACATGTTATATATTTTTTTTAAATCGTAAAGATGTTTGCCCATGAGTGCGCTCGTTTGCGCGGGCGTGCCCCTAGCTTAGCCACAGTTAGCAGTCAGTGGAAAAGCATATAAGAACTAAATATGCAAAGTAAGCCAAGAAGCAATAGCATAGTGGTAGAGACGTCAGCTGAAGAGCAGGCATCCATGGTTCGAGCCCCCACAACATCAAATTTTATTTTTAGTAAAATAAGCATGAAACAAGTCCCTGACAAATATGTACACATATAAAATCATATTTTATGTAAAATGTAATGAAATAGTCCATTTATTTTGAAGAAATGTGAGATAACAAAACAATAAAAAATGCGAGATGTTCCAATAGCTGAGCTACAGTTTAACAAGGTGAGTGCATCTGCCCGTAGGTGAGCAGTGGTTTAACAGGTGCAAAATGAGTGACCGTAGGTGAGCAGTGGTTTAACACACTGAAACTGTGTGCCCCTAGCTGAGCTGAGCGTAATATGCGTGCTAACAGCCAAACCTAGCTGAGCTGAGCGTAATATGCGTGCTGACAGCCAAATAAAGCATAAACCAGCGTAACCCATTTGCGCGGAGCTGCGCATCGTGCAAACAAGCTAACCGACGGACAACGTTGAGCAAGCTGTAACAAAACTGCCTTTACACAGACTCACCCCCTAGCCTGTCTAGACAGTCATAAGATATAAAAAGCAGTGGCCAGGTTCGAACCCAGGATACCATGCACCATAGTCAAGGTACCGAACCACTAAGCCATGACAGCTGTACTTAGAAATGCAGTAATAGCAAATATATAGGAATGAATAGAAAGTGGAGCATGACAAAGCAGGTTTTGTGAAGTTGATACAATTCCAAAATGGCCAATCACAGATACGTGTGGGAAAAATGGCATATATAAGCCCCATAGGCGGGAATACACAGCATAAACAATTGTAGAACTAACTTGCAGCCAGAATGTCAGGAGTAGGTGAGGGTAGTTGCTTTCGAGCACAGAGGTGGGGTGTTGAGGAGTCCAGATACATGGTCTGGCTCCTAGTCCACAATCATGAGGCCCAACCCATGCAGGGCCAGGTCCTGTGGGGAGCATATAGGGCTGAGGCATGGGACCGGTTGGCTCATGATCTCACCAGTGCCACAGGGACTCCAAGGACTGGTGAGCAGGTCCATCACCACCATGCGTACCTGAAGAGACACAAGCAGGACCAATTGAACCTTTTGATCCAGGAGGCCCGGCAAATGCCCAACACCCCACTACTGAGTAAGTTACATTTAATTATGTATGTAAGAAATTAAATTAGCTGATATTATGGAGATGTGTATTCCAATATTACTTCATTTATATTACAGCTGCAGGTGTCCGTTCTGCGAACCGCAGCACCTATGGCGATAGGCTGGTGCAGTTGCGCCACCAGGCAGGTTAGTAATCCACTCCCAGTAACTGTAAAGAAATATAAAAGTATGACAGGTAGCAAAAGAGTGCAGTGTAGTCACTAAGTAATAAAATGTGCAAGTAACAGTGTAAAAGTGTTTGCAAGTATTGCTTGATTACAAAGGTGTGTCTCAGTCTGTAATCCAAACAGAAAAATGAAAATGTCTGAAATAAAGTCTGAAATAAAGATGCCCCACCTGTAATATAATAGTACACAACCTGCAGCAGGCTGAAAAGTACAGCTGCAGAAGATGAGCAAATCACATGTGTGAAATATATCCCTGTTGAAATACTGAAACATGACAGAAGTGAGACTGCTGGAAAGGATTGTAATCACTACAGGTAAAACATGTCAATAAAGCCTAGAAGTAAGTACCATCCTGAATAGTAAAATGAAAACAAGTGAGAGAGTGTGAGAAAGAGTTATGAATCCACCAATAAAGTAGTAATAACCCTGAATAAAGTATACTGCAGTCAGTACAGAATGAAATGAATGTGACAAGTAGAACCAAACTGCGAAATGTGTTCAAAGTGTTGCTGCAGCTGGAATGTGTATCCCAAAATCTGGATATGTTGCTCTCAGTCTGCAATATGCAGATAGTATGATTGTCTGAAATATCAAACATCCACAGCTGTCTATAGCTATATAAAGCAAATGTAGCAGGATGATGTAACTGAACAAAGCCAGATATGAACGTGTATGAATAACAATAAAATGTATATTGATGCAGCAGTAACAGTCCTATCACCAAATTGAAGTAGTTATCATATAGGAAACTGTAGTTAGAACAGTAGTGTGTATATATATCTGTAGCTATTAGAAATGTACAGCATATGTATTGGTATTCGAAGGTGTTAATAATATTTTCTTTACCCCACCCTATAACCACATATAATCCATTCCACGTGAAATTGGTATGTGCAATCACAGTTAATACCCATGGACATTTGTCCTGTTGGGTCATAAATATTTGCATGTACGTTGATGCATCTGCCCTGTTCATACATCCAAACCTGATGGCCTGTTGCCATCAATCAACCCTGCATGTTGTTGGACTGTGTATTGCTGTTCAAATTATGCATGTGTTATGCTCGCTGTTCAATGGTGTGAATATCTGGGTGTTTGGTTAATGGGAATACTAATGCATGCTGTTACAACTAATTGCGAATGGTATTGTATGTTACTAACCCAAACTGTCATGACATAATGCAAAACATAGGTCGACAGGGAAGGCGGGTTCCAGCGGACCCACCTCTCCCACCTCAGCTGGCGAGTGCACCTGGCACTAGTGCCCAGTCTGGACCCTCCTCCGGTGGCCCTGTGCCACCTGCAGGTGGAAGCGCTGCAGGGGATGGGGCCCGTCCCCCCTCTGCAAGCGTGGCCAGAGGAGAACCACCACTTACCCTCCGTAGCGTCCGGACTGTGGTGCGTAGGGAGATCTGGGACTCTGTTCTTGGGCCCCTACACCAGCTTAAGGCACAGGTGGCACAACTTACGGGCATGCCTGTTGCCCAGCCTACACAGCCCCCAGCACAGCCCCATCCTGGGCAGTGAAGGAACAATGGCAACTGCCCATGGGTGGGGATATCAGTTCCACTGTTGCCATCTGTGGGCTCATGGGCTCTGGATATCCAAACATCCATCCCAGTCAATTGTGTAACCCCCCCACACGTGTCATACACCGCCCCTGTATGCGTCTTGTTTGTCTTGTCTGTTGACCTACCCAACCTACCTCCCCAGCTATACCGACTTCCTTCACCTGACATACCACTCTCACCTGAAAAAAAAAAAAAAAAAAAAAGGGGCACTCTGTACCCACAAAAAAATTACGCCCCATACATAGCTGCCCATTCCGCACATATGTCTGCTGGACATGGAAACTATCAATTACAATTGGCTGTACAACAAGTATTATTGTTGTCCTGACAACTCTCTCAGGGGTGGAAGGTTTCAAATGTCACACCAAATTACATACATATGCACAGCTGTTGCTGATGAAGAAATGGGCAGCTATGGGCCTTACCTACATCCCTCCTGCAAAACCCGAGCTTGTTTCCCTACTGTCTTATCCTCTTTGTGACCCCTTTTTCACCACTTTCCTGTCTCCCCATTTTCATTTATTTCAAAGAAAATAGTGCGGGTGTGCGCAAGAGTAAGCACGTTTAAGCGGTTGTAAGCGGGTGTGCACGTGTATGCATGGAGCTAAACGCCAGTGTGCATGCGGGAGCTCCGCGCAAACCAGCGTTAACCCAGTTACAACTGCTTAAAAGTGCCTTAGTCACTCTGATTGACATGTCCTGTAGTCAGTTCAAAAGCAAAATAAAATCCCACTGTCAGTTCCGAACCCAGGACCTTGGAAACACTAGTCTGCATGACTTACCACTAAGCCATGATTGTTATACAAAAACATTGTGCTAAAATAAATATATCATGTAATAGTAGGAATGAATGTAAAGGGAATATAGGATGTGTAGTACACAAAGCATGTCATGTATATTTACTGTCAAATCTAGTGGATATCTATGATAGTAGTGTGTGAACAGAAACAGCCATGCTAGTTGGTAGCTAGTAGGTAATAAAGTCACTGTAGCACCTTGCAAGCCACACACATACTCACAGCAGGATAATCACTGCCCATACCCCACAACCTGTTACAGGAACACATCCGGACCAAGTAAAAAAATATGTGGAGCAAAGGGCCAAAACCAGGGACACGTTACAAATAATGTTACAACAAACTTAGACAGTTCAGAGAGTAACAGGTTCTGCATTTTTGTGGGATGTTTGGAAGGGTATGAAGTCTGAAACTTAAATCTTTGTCACTATATTCTGACTTGAGCCCAGAGTGATTTGCCAGAAAAAGCTGTGCATAAGATATTGACCAAAATATGAGGCAGAAATGTGGACAACCTGCAAATATTTGTACACATGAGAGGTTTGACACCACCATATTTGAATAGTTAAGAGCCTAAACATAGCAACAGTGACTGAGTTACAGGAATGCCCCACAGACTCCATGTGAAATGTACAAACAGTAGGCAGAAAGGTGTTACAACACATGCAATGGTAACTATGAAGTCCTGAATGTATGCACCACTTGCATGGCAGAAAAAGTGTAGTAATACATATGCTCATGCTATCCCACAGTCACAACTGCAGCATACCAGACAATTTAATGGGTGTACCCCACTGATATGTACCATTCCATGAGGCAGATAACAGATGCACCTGAGAGTGTCTGGGGCCTGCTCAGCAGCATACTCAAATACCCTAATAGATGTCAAGGGCCACACCATGGCCAGACCACACTGCATGCTGTAACACCCTAGCAGATATAGCAAGCATTCCAAGGTGTGAATGTACATGGAAAATAGGAAAGCCACAGCAGCACACTATAGTCAGGACACCTAGCAGGCATACAAGTAGTGACTGTAAAGGGCAAATATTGAAGCCATAGCAACAAAGTGCAAGAGCCACTACTATACACCAGTTACATCACATGTCCCACAGGAAAGCACACACACACACACTAACAGTAGTAGTAGTCGTAGGTGTCAGTGTACACACACAGTTAGTACAGGAAACTGGATAAATGAATGGAGAAATGTTAATCTACGACACAGCTGGAAATATGAGAGAGATACCAACCTTTACACTCACAGAACATTGTCCACAGCATACCAGCATGGTCCCTGCCCTTAAAATATGAAAGGGCTATGCCTATCTCACATACCTTTTTATAGCACTGTTCTGCAATCACAGTGAGAACTGCAATCAGTAGACAACTGGCTGCATGCAATTAGCAAATGCTGGCTAACAATTGGTGCAGAGGCCATCACATGGACATATGCAGATACCTACAAAAGCATGCTGTACTCCCAGTCCACACATGCAATACTTTCATTGCACCCTGAGGAGGAAGTGAGAGACAGAGAGAGAGAGAGAGAGAGAGACAGAGACAGAGACAGAGACAGAGACAGAGAAAAACAAAATTAAACATACACAAACAAAACTGGTCAGCAACAGCCACCTGAAAGCTGACAACTGGCAAGTGGAACAGCAGGACACAAAACCAGACAGCAACACAAGCAGCTGTGATAAACACAGGTAATGTAAAGTAATACTATAAAGGTCTACATACTGTGAACCCTCCATATGTGTCATTGCTCTGTATCCATATGTATATGAAGATGTGCAAAGGGCAGGGGACATACAGCAACTATCAGTGAAGGCTGTACATACATTTGTATGTGAGAGCATCTATGTGCACATATCAATTTAGGTTGAATGTAGGTTGTAGTGCAATGTACAAAGTAGGTTTCACAGTTATGTATGTTTAGCAGTATGTTAGTTTGTGTATACAGTATGGTAAACAAACATGTTGATATACCTATCTATCATATGGATACGTATGTATGTCAAAATATGTATGTATGTATATATATATATATATATATATATATATATATATATATATATATAATTTGCATATATGTATACATACATAGAGAGAGATGTAGGAATACATAGACAGATGTAGATAGATAGAATATGTACAAACACATATATGTAATTCACACATACAGATATAGATATATGTAGATACATATACATAGACAGACAGATCTGACTATCTACAGGTATGACTGTATATGACGACCTCAACAACCCCTGTCCCACCCCCTCTGTCCCTCTCACCCCCTCTCTGTCACACACCCCTCTCCATATCTATAGCAATATATGTACATCAATATATAGACAGACTGATCTGACTATCTACAGGTATGACTGTATATGATGACCTCAACACCCCCTGTCCCACCCCCTCTGTCAGTCTCACCCCCTCTCTGTCACACCCCCCCTCTCCATATCTATAGCAATATATGTACATCAATATATATATGTGTATATGTATACAGACATATATATATATATATATATATATATATATATATATATATATATATATATATACATATAGATATATCTATATACATATGTATATATATATATATATATATATATATATATATATATATATATACATATATATATATCTATATACATTTGTATATATATATATATATATATATAGAGAGAGAGAGAGAGAGATGTATATATATTCTGAGTGAGGCACATGTGTACAGATGTATTGCAGCAGGTGCCTGGTGACAAAGGCATGGAGTGAACACCAATGTCAAAACTGGAGTACCATTCCCCATTTCAAATCACCTACACCAGTAACCACCGGATATGTGATTGGCTGCCCACCACTGCATATGTCAGGGGTGAACAGGGTCATAAATGTGTACAATAGTCCCCCCAATGATATTCACAGTGGCACACTATTCCTGGAATATCTGCACATGGTATGTGTCAGAGGACATGGTGTGTCAGCTATGGACATGTAGGTCAGTGTACCCCTCCACACCACATAATGGCTGCCATGGTATGTACCTCACATGACAGCTACAGATATGGAGAAGGACACAGTGACATGTACAACACTGTGACAATGCACTCAAACACATTACCAATGCACAGTGACTGACAACACCACAGAGTGCACACATACTACCCACATAGAGGTTACCACTCCTGGATTTACATACTTAAGTCACACCCATGACAGATGTCCAACAACCATAGTAACACCTCACACCATCCACAACCTAAATGACTGCTGTGTGTCATCCGTGCCACTGCAATAGAGAGCACATGTGGAGGTAAAGGTTCCTACCCACAGATAAGATACCCTGTGTAACTGTTTGACAGTAGCAGGTACCATCACACCACATGTGTCACAATGGTCAGGGTAGCAGAACAGTATGCTGCTGTAGTCCCAGGGGCAATAGCATATTGTATAGTATTGTATTGTAATGTATTGTATTGTGTTGTATTGTATTGGTATGTTGAGGTGCCTCCTTCGTGGAGTGGAACCACTGCTGCTGTGTGCCAGTGTACAGGTACATATCCTGTAGTCAGGCTAGTGTTACATAGCACTTCTATATGTGTGTTTAGCTCCTGTCGGAGTTCATGTAGCATGCAACCGGGGATACCAGCAGGTCCCATTCATGTTGTGTATTCTGCTTTCCTGTGGGTGGCTCTCACCTGGACATCTGTGATGACAGGGAGGTTACAGTCAGCTGGGATAACTATGTCTTATTTTGGGGGAGAGGGAGGGGTGAAACCTGCACTGAACCTGTCTGCCACAATGTTGTCAATATCTGTGGTTTCAGTGAATTATTTGTTGTTGTGTACTATGAGCATAGTGGAGGGATTCTGACCAGGTTGCTAACATAACTGAAGAAGGCCTTGTGGTTATCTGTAGTGTCCATCTTGATTTCCCTCTCAAAGTTACCCATGGATGTTTGTATGAGAGAAAATAGATCCTTACTAGTGCTGCTCAGACATGCCTTCCCTTTCTGGAATTATGCTCTGTCTTGCATTACCTTCCATCTTTTGTAATACAATCTGTCTATGGCTGGGGTCCACCAGACATGATGCTGTCCCTTTGTGGAGAGTGTCTTGGCCATATATGGGACTGCATGATCCATGCATTCTTGGAGATGTCCGTAGAAAGCATTTGTGAAGGGGTCAGCATTGTGGGTTGTGTCTTCCACTGGCCCAGTGGGCTGAAAGGATACCATGTCACTGTTACAAAGTGTAAAGTTTGCATTTGCAATGTTATTCACTATAGTCATTTGTGCTGGTGGTGGAGGTGGGATATGTATATCCAGGGCAATTAGTTTGTGGTCAGCTCACAGTAGTTGATGATGTAGCCCATACAGTACCTAGATACAAACCCCCAGAGTGAGGAGGTGCTCTGGACCTGAATCAGTGTTCTGACTGCTGGGGTTTGGTAGTATGTCGTATGGAGTGTGCCAGGTACTGTTGCACAGTTGCTGGCTGAGCACTGATACCTGGCCATTTACATGTGTATCCACCAATAGACAGACAGATGCTATATATGTGAGATATGTCGTATCATAACAGTCGAGTAGCATGTGTAGTATGTGTGCCAAATTCTGCTGACATATATTGCTGATATCAGGTTATTTCCTTTTTCAGGAACATGGCTCACCCGCGAAATCCAGCTTACTCCACAGCTGAGGATGAGGAGATACACCAGAGCCTGGTGCGGGATTATGCAATACTCTTTTCCCGCACCAGCCAGAATCAGAAGGAGAGGGCTGCACTGTGGCAAGACCTGGTCCGTCGGGTAAATGACATAGGCACGCATAACAGGACATATGAGCAGGTACGACATCACTGCAGTGATTTAATCAGAAATGTCCATCAGCATGCGTCGGATATCCACAGGCAACAGGTCGCCACAGGTGGTGGGGTGGCTACACATCCCCCACTCACCAGACTGGAGGGACTACTCATGAGTGTAGTGGCTCCAGTACGCCAACAACAACAACAGCAGCAGACATGCATCATGATGGAGGCTGGAGCCACGCAGCAGCAAGACTATGAGCGTGCAGGTAATATGCCATATGTATAGTTGACTGTTGTGTACACTGGTAGTTAATGCATGTGTGAGGTGTTTCCTTGGTTTGTAGCAGTCATTATAGTATTTAATGTGCAAGTGTGATATCCTCAATATCAGCAGCTGACCTGTGAAAAGCGACTGTTGTACTACTGACCTGTATCATACTCAGTAACAATGGCAAAGTTGTGCCCACTGACATTAGTTTCCTCACTTCTGCAGGTCCCTCCGGTGTAACAGCAATGCAGCCTATCCATGCTGGTGAGTGTGTATTAACAATACCTTTAATAGTCTTGATAGTAATAGTAATATTAGGCTCACTTAGTAGTGCTTTGTGTATGCATGCAGGTGTGTCTGTGTCTGTGTGTTGATATCTCGCATACTGAGTAGTGTACAACTGTGTGAAACTGTGTGCATGTGTACGTGTGCACGTGCGCATGTGTGCACGTGCGCATGTGTGCACGTGTGCATGTGTGCATGTGTGTAAATGTGTGCACGTGCGCATGTGTGCACGTGTGAACGTGTGTATGTGTGCACCTGTGCATGTGTGCATGTGTGCACGTGTGCACATGTGGATGTGTGCATCACTGGTAATATTGTGTAGACATTGTAAACTGTGTTTCCTGTTTCCCTCCCACAGGTTCTGGTGCTGCTCTGGTGTCATGCAGCAGGGAATCTGAAGCAGGTGCCATGGGTACTGATAATGATGAAATCTGTGTAATGGCACAGGAAGGTATGCCAGGGTCAATCATTGGTCAGACGATTGACAGTACACAGTTGTCAACCCCATCAATGCGCACAGTTATCCTGCCAATACACCCTTTGTCACCAATGTCCCTAGGTGATGGACAGCATACAGTGGGCATTGACCAGGGTAATGTGGTATCTATGGAACATGCCTCCCAACACAGCAGCCATGGGCATGGCCCTGAGATGGTACCACACAGACAGATGTCCAGGGGTTCTCGTGGGAGCATCCGTGGGCATACTGCCCCTGTCAGACGTGCCCACAGAGGTCTTACAACCTCAGCTATGTTTTGGGCTATCATGCAGGCACAGTCATGTATGGAACGGTGCACCAGACAGGGTCTGAGGGAGCTGACAGCATGTCGCACAGCCATGACTGACAGTATGCGTGACATTGCGGCTGCCATCCGTAATTTCACCGATGCCATAGACAGACGTTGTGGGGACATATTAGACCAGTTCCACAACTACATGTCCATCAGCCAGGGCGATGGTGGATGGTTGAGGCATTGATGTGGGTGTATGCCAGCAACAGCAGCAGCTGGCAGTCATCGTGGACAACATGGCCGCGGCCGCCCCTATAGTGCCAGCAGCAGCCCCAGCAATGCTGGGTCTGTGCTGTCATCAGACTGCCCCAGGAGACCATGTGCACATGGCTCTGGCCAGGCCCGACAGGGATCTGTGTCCAGTCAATGAACACCTGCTTCTGATGACAGTACCCAGTCTGGGTTGGCACCAGATACAGTCCGTAGCACCCCTGCAAGGCACAGGTACCGTGTTCATGGCCAGAGACACACATCTGTATGACCTGGCAAGTACAGTCTGTGGCTGTCCACAAACACCAGTATATGGCAGCCATGAGGTGGAACTGTGTGCATCCATACACACATGCAAATTGACAACACCTAGGGCTACCGCATACACGCACACACTGCATCAACATTGCCCCACCTTGTACTGCTGTCCCTCACCAACACACATACACATACATGTCAATTGGTGGTATCGGTGGCTGACTCAGGCATACCAAGTTCACACCCTGTGCATATGATGAAACTGTGCCACCTCCTGCAATCTGTAACATCAGTGCAGGTACAGGTTAACATGTTGCTGATGCACAGGGTGACTACATAGACGTGTAGTAATAGTATCATGTTGTTAACAGTACTGTGTGCTGAAATAATTGTGGGTATATCACAGCATGCCTGATGCAGTAAGGGTATGATTGTCATGTACTGTTGTCTACACCCATGGTAAGTACCATAGTGTATCATCTGCACATGTTGGCATACTGGTGGTAAGGATGTCAACAGAAGGCTACATACATAGGTAGCACAGGGGATAAGGTAATGAAAGTATTAATACACAATGATGGATATGTAAACTGCAAGTGGCATGTTTCCCACACTGGACTCTGCAATGCGGATGTTTGAGGATGTTGATATGTGTGCAGTACTACACGACTGGTACAGGACACAAAGGAGCACCCTAGCACTGCAAGCTCACATCTCATACCATGCTAGACAGCCCCAACACACAAAACTAACTGTCACAGGAGGGAGAGTCCCCATACATGTCAGGGATACTGTGGTGGCAGGCCAGGTAGCATACATCCTACTAAGTATGGAACCACTGAGTGAAGGCTCAGTGTCTGTTATTTGACATGTGTATCACTGCAGGTATGAGCACATGGGTTTCCATCCAGTTATTGTACATCCTGACGGTACATGGTCTGTACACTTGTGTGCACTGAGACTGGACCCTAGCCATCTGACCTGTGTATTTCCATGTACATGTGCATAGTGCCTGCATATTTGCAGTGTTACCTACTGGAAGTGGTACAGCTTGTTTGTTGTACAATGAACTACATGTAGCCCTGCTTACTGTAGCTTTGTTTGCATGCATGTTTGCTTGCAATTACCCTGGAATACTGATCCCACCTGCAATGCATAGTTACAGAGCTTCTGTGGACTCCTAGTGACATCTGCATAGCTTATTATATGTATGTCCATGTATCACTTGACAGAACGTCACTGTTTGTCCTGTTTACATGTACGTTGCCTGTGACACATTGCATATGACTTACCTGGCATTTGTCCACGTGAGCAGTCATATATGCCACTGCTAACTAATCACAGGCACTACACCCTCAGATACTCATCTTCTGTTGAACCACCTGCTTCGCTAGGGACGGCTTGCACCTGTCACCCCTGGGCTTTTGGATATTGGCAAAGGCTCTTGCTACCCCCATAGTGCCTTTGTTAGGCAAGGCTCAAATGACAAACCCACCTTCATAGGTATCACAAGGGATAAGAAACTAAGAGTAATGCTACTCAACGCCAGAAGTCTAAACCTCAAGATGCATGCACTCAAAACTCTCCTTAGCATGGAGAACATCGATATCTGTGCAGTAACAGATACCTGGTTCAGGGCTACTGAGAGCACCCCAGCACTACCAGGTTATACCTCATACCACGCTTTTCAGCCCCAAAACTTGGACCGAATCACAAAAGGAGGGGGAGTATTGATATTCATCAAAGATACCCACACCTCCAGGTTGGTGGCAAAGCACCAAGCATCAGAGACTATCCATGTGCAACTAACAATGGGTAAAACTGCCTTCCAGATTATAGCCTGCTACAGACCACCCTCCCAAACCCAAGAACTGCACTCGGCCTTCCTGAGAACAGTGGAAAATATGAAGGTCTCTCCAAACACCATTATATTGGGCGACTTCAACTACCCAAACATAGACTGGGAGCATGACTCTAGCTCCAACACCCTAGCCCAAAGATTCCTAGAATATATGAACTCAAATGCTATGGAACAACTTGTTACCACTCCCACAAGAAGGGAAAACATACTGGACCTGATCATCACCAACATGGGGACTCTATGCTCCAGACCAGAAGTGTATCCTTCACTGGTAAGATCAGACCATAAACTAATCTCACTGGATATTCACATCAAGACCCCACCCCCTGCCCAGAAAACCACAGTGAACAACTTCTCTAAAGCAAATTCACACTCCTCAAAACTGAGGTGGAAACCTTCAAAGCCCCTGGGCCTGTGGAAAATACGGACCAGACCGCAGATTCCTCTATAAACGTATTCTATGGACACCTTCAGGAATGCATGGATCATGCGATCCCGAATAAAACCAAGACCCAATCCTCCAAAGGCAGACGTCCTGTCTGGTGGACCCCAGCCATAAATAAACTATACAATAGACGGAGGAAGCTACTAAATGATACAGCAAAATCCCAAAAAGGGAAGGCATCACTGATCAGTATTAGCAAAAAACTACGGGCACTCATAAGATTGTCTAAGGCCAGCTTTGAGAGAAAATTGCACAGGACACTAAGCATCATCACAAGGCTTTCTTTAGTTATGTTAGGAACCTGGGTGATAATTCCCAGATATGCTCAGAGGTAGTCCAAAATGTCAATAGAAACACCAAACCCACAGACATTGCCAACATCCTAGCTGACAGGTTCAGCGCAAACTTCTCCCCCCCTCCACACCGAAAGGGCAAATATTTATCCCAGCAGAGTGCTACCCCCATGACATCTCAGATGCTCAGGTAAGAGCCGCCCTCTCTAAAGCAATAAACACTGCATCAATGGGACCAGACAGTGTCCCGGGCTGTGTCCTACATGAACTCCAAGAAGAGCTACACCCAAACATAAAACTACTGTTCAATCCCAGCCTTACTACAGGATATGTGGCCAAAGAGTGGCATACAGCAACAGTGGTCCCTCTACAGAAAGGTGGTGCCTCAACGGATCCTGGACACTATTGCCCCATAAGCCTGACTAGCTTGGTCTGCAAAGTTATGGAAAGGATCATCATGGACCTCATAAATAAAGATATTGGGGACCTACAGACACTGGATCATACCCAGTTTGGCTTTGTTAAGGGCAGATCCTGCCTCTCAAACCTGGTTGATTTCTTTGAAACAGTCACCAAGGCCATTGACGAGGGGAAGGTGGTCCACACAGCCTACTTGGACCTTGCAAAAGCCTTCGATACAATACCCCCCTCGAGCATTCTAGAGAAGCTCACCAGCTTAAATATAAACCCCTATGTCACTAGATGGATTGCACACTGGCTCAAGGACAGAACCCACATTGTTAGAATTGCTGAAGCCATGTCAGACTCCAAACCAGTTACAAGTGGTGTCCCACAAGGCTCAGTCCTGGGACCTCTCTTGTTCAGTATATATTTATTGGAGGTACAGGCCAACATGGAAGGACTGTGGCTGACCAAATTCGCAGATGACTGCAAACTGGCCGCCATAATCGACTCTCCAGCCAAAACAAGCATCCTACAAAAGGGCCTCAGAAACAGACAACTTGTGCCAGAGCCATGGCCTCAAGCTGAATGCCAAAAAGTGTATAGTCATCCCCTTTGGCAAAAACAAAGTGCCCACAAAGTACCACATAGGTGGTAATCCATTAAGTACAGAAGAAGTAATTAGGGACCTGGGGACCCAAGTTGATAGCAATCTCTCATTTGACAACCACGTGGCCAAAGTGGTTAGAAAAACATTTTATATAGCCCACTTCATCATGAAGGGATTCACATCTAGATCAGGGGAGGACATCGTGCCTCTTTACTCATCCCTCATCAGGCCCATAATTGAGTACAATGCCCCTGTTGGGATGTACCTTACCAGACACCTGCAGCAACTGGAAAGACCCCAAAAGTACCTCACCAAGAGGATCAAAGGGCTCAAACAGATGCCATATGCTGACCGGTTAAAGAAACTCCAGCTCTACTCAGTGGCATACCGCCTGTTCAGAGGCGATCTGTGCCTGATGTATAAAGCATGTCAAACCCAGAATTAATGGGCATGCTGCACCTCAGAATATCCAAATCCCATCGAGCTACACACTCGAGAGACTTGAACCTCAGCACTAAAATAAATAGGACATGCTGGAGGGACAGATTCATAACCCAGAGTCTCCCTTCACTCTGGAATAAAATCACAGTCCAGGTTAGGCAAAGTCCCTCATTGACTCTTTTCAAGAGGAATCTTGATGAGTGGATGGGACATCATAGGTTTACCCCGGGTATCACTTCTGTGTCACTGTTAGACAGAGGCACAGTATACTAACCTCGAAAAAGGGCATAGCAAGATAAATTTACAATGGATGGCGACAGCCAAACACATTCTGGCTAGGTTTATAAATGCCCTAGGGCAGATAGCCTAGTATGAACCTATGAACCTATAAACCTATGTACCTTGTTCCCCATTGGCCCTATGTGCTGTTAATCACCATGGCAATCACAATACTATGGTAGCATGTGCAAAGGTCAGTTGTCAGTCACCTCTGTGGTACAGTTGTGGAATATGTGGGTCATGTGGCAATGTCACAGCTGCCACATGTACACAGTCAACCCTCTCCCCTACACATGGACGTACAACACATGTATGAGATGGAACCACATAGCCAAACTGGGGACTAAGCACTCTGAATGCAGTACTGGCATAACCTGTCAGGTGGCATGAAATACTACAGTGACTACAATACCAGTCTGATGTAGACCTACACTGACAGCAATACAAGCACGTGAACACACTGGGCCATTCATGGAGCCTAAGAATAGCATCCTGCCTGAGCGGCAGACACCTCTGCAGCTGACATACAGGCATACGTTATGCCAGAACACATCACGCATAACACATAGCACACAAATCCTGTGTGCCAAACAGTCACAGCCTGTACGGCTAGACAACACACCTGCTACAGTTGTGTTAGGTACCTTTATTGTCCAGTACAGTGAGGTCATGCTCACCAGGCTGGAAAAGGTGAAGGTCACAGTGATATGCTCGTGGGGTACTATGGTCTACCACATAACACAAGCATACAGGTCAGTCAGAGGCATGGACACATATGACTCAGTCATTGTCCATGCCACTATGGCTGACCTGTGATGTACCTCCCTGGACTACATGATAGGGAACATGGAAGGGCTCTCTGAGCAGGTGGCACAGGCTGGTATGACCCTGACCTTGGTTGGCATCATACCCTCACCAGGAATGCTGACGTATTACTAAATGCTGATGAATTACTGTAGCTACAACACCCTAGCTGAAAGGTTCCTAGCATGTAGTCACTGCATTGCTATGGAACAACTTGTTACCACTCCCACAACAGGTGAAAACATGCAGCACCTGTTCATCAACAACATGTAGACTATATGCCCCAGACCAGATGTGTATCCCTCGCTGCTATGTTGATACCATCTACATATCACACTGTATATACACATACCACATGCAGCACCCGCACAGAAGACCACAGTCAATGTTATCCAGTGCAAATACCATGTATTCACATGTGGCAGGCGTCAGACATGGTAACTATTGAAGGTCACAGGTGCATATGTGTATTTGGCACACACATACATCATCTGTGTCCATTGCCATTACTGGTTTAATCGATGTCATGCATTGTGAACAACAACCCACACACATGGGCATTCTGTGTGACAAAAACACACGTGGCATGTCTGGAATCCAATGCCATAACTAACTGTGCTATGACAGCAGTGAGAGACACAGTAGCAGAGTGTGCTATTTGCATTACTGGGAGATTTGCCCTCTTCTGCTGTACTTGTAGGGTGCTGACATCATCTCTGTGTAGAGATTGGAATATGCAGCAGCTGGTGTGTTGTACTGGTTGGCAAAAGGGTCAGTTCTCTCACACATGTAATTGCACACACACTACTTTCACCCTCTCCAACACACACTTGCAATTTGCAGGATTCAAACCCCTACTTAACTATGTTATGACACTCAAAATGGACGCATTAGCAGAGCACGCTATTCACATTACTGGGAGGTTTCCCTTCTCCTGCTGTACTTATAGGGTGCTGACATCAGTGTTTCGAAAGGGGAATGTGCATCCTGTAGTGTGTTCTCCTAGTTGCCAAAAGGGACATTTCTTTCATACAAACTTGCACACACACTAACACTCTCCACACACACTTAAAATTTGCAGGATTCAACCCCCTACCTAACTATGTTATGACACTTGAGATGGACGCATTAGCAGAGCACGCTATTTGCATTACTGGGAAGTTTCCTTTCTCCTGCTTTACTTATAGGGTGCTGACATCATCAGTGTTTAGAAAGGGGAATGTGCATCCTGTAGTGTGTTCTCCTAGTTGCCAAAAGGGACATTTTTTTCAGACAGACTTGCATACACACTAACCCCCTCCACACACACTTAGCATTTGCAGGATTCAAACCCCTACCTAACTATGCTATGACACTCGAGACGGACGCATTAGTGGAGCACGCTATTCGCATTACTGGGAGGTTTCACTTCTCCTGCTGTACTTAATGGGTGCTGACATCATCAGTGTTTAGAAAGGGGAATGTGCATCCTGTAGTGTGTTCTCCTAGTTGCCAAAAGAGACATTTCTTTCATACAGACTTGCACACACACTAACCCCCTCCACACACACTTAACATTTGCAGGATTTAAACCCCTACCTAACTATGTTATGACACTCGAGATGGACGCATTAGCAGAGCACACTATTCGCATTACTGGGAGGTTTCCCTTCTCCTGCTGTACTTATAGGGTGCTGACATCATCAGTGTTTAGAAAGGGGAATGTGCATCCTGTAGTGTGTTCTCCTAGTTGCCAAAAGGGACATTTCTTTCATACAGACTTGTACACACACTAACCCCACTCACCCACCCACACAGCATTTGCAGGGTTCAAACCCCTACCTAACTATATTATTACACTTGAGGGAGACACATTAGCAGAGCGCACTATCCGAATTACTGAGCATCTGTTCTGCACCTGCAGTATTTATAGGGTGCTGACATAATTATTTCTACAGAAGTATGTACATCTAGTACTACCTGTCAGGTGGGGGATAGCATATATATGCATTTGCAGCCACCTACGTCAGGGTCAGATATGCACATCGCACTGGCAGGTTATGTTTTATACCATGCTTCATGACCACAGGACCTGTAACACACAACACAACCAGTCCTGACCACCCCTCCCCACATCCAGGACACACATTTTGCTTCCCTGGGAACAGTGCCAAGATATGCAGGTGTTCACATTCACCATTCCAGTTGTTAATGTCAGGTACAGGCATATTGTGTGTGATAACTACTCAGGCCTCTACAACATTACCCTACAGCCACTACAATTTGTGAGTCCATGTGCTATGGCAAAACCACTCACTACAGCCACAAGGGGGAATACATATTGCACCTGACCATCTACAACATGGGTACTCACTGTTCCACACCAGAGGTAGACCACCATTGTTGATATCTGACTATACCCACCTTTCCCTGGCCATCCATATCCCATCCCCACCCCCAGGCAAGGTTGTCACTGCAAACAAACTGTATTTATCAAAAGCAGACTTTACACTTGTGAAGACTGGGGTTGAAGACTTCAAAGGACCCATGCTAGGGGAGTATACAGGCCACTCTGCATAATCCTTGACAATTGCATTCTATGAGCATGTGGAAGGTTTGCATTGATCATGCTATCCCAAATATACCCATGACTGCTCCACAACAGGACACCTGTCAGATGTACACCAGCCAAATATGAGCTGTCCAACAGACAGAGTGAGCTAATACATTGCAGAGCAGTAGCCCACAGAGGGAGGACATCTCTGAACAGTACCAGCATGACACTTCAATCCCTCATAATCATCACAACACAGTGTTGATAGTGAAATTGTCCAGACAATGCAGATAAGGTTCCCCTCAGTCTGTTATTGATGCCCACTTACTGTTAGAGGTCCTCAGCAGCCCTCTTCCAGCACACACCAACAACATGGCTGTGGCTTAGCAAATTCAAACCCTGGGATCTCCACTGTGTCCCTGCTTGACAGAGGCACAGCACACTAGCCTCACACTGTGCCTTATGTGACCTACTTTACAGTGGCACAGTAGCCTACTGTACTGGGGAGGCAGACGCCAAGCACACTCTGGCTAAGCTGTCATTCCCTAGGGCAAACAGCCTAGTGTTGACCTCTACACCCATATGTTTAATTGTCAGATGCACATTATTTGTTGCTGATAGACTGTTTGCAGGTCTTTATTGCCATAGCATTCCCTGTTTGTATGAACAACTTGTGTATCTGTGGAAGATGTTTGCATATGGGAGGGATCCACTATATCACGTATGTCTCTGTAGTCATTTAACTGTGTGCACTGGGCAGATTGCTGTAATGTGGTTGGTTCATGGAATAACACGCATAAATACCAGATGTGTGGCCAACTGCTAAACTGAGATTTGGCCTAAGTGTGTGAGCATGCCCAGTTCAGCCTTCCCATGGCATGTTGTCTGACATATGTCTCATTTATCAAAGTGTGCGAGCATGCCCAGTGTGAGCTTTCCATATGTTGAACTCTGCAGCCCACCACATTTGTGGATGAGTGTGAACTTCAACAAATATCTCCCGTTTATGGTTGTGTGTTGTGTGTCATGTTGTGTAGTTACTGTCCAACTGCTTTGTGTGTGAATACAACAGGGATTATACTGTGCCTGCAGGGTTTGCATGGGATACTTTGCATACAGTTGTCAACATCCTTTCATACTGACATAACACTGTAGTACCGTATAGTGTACTTGTTCAGTACTTTCACTGTGGTGGACAGTATCCTGGGCTTTAGTCCTATCACTGCTTTACAGTTCCATAGTGAGCACAACAGCCTGGTTAGGGGCCAGTTGTGCACATCTGACCATGTTGCATTATGTTCAGATATAAACTGCTTAAACCAGGCTTGTCCAACATTGGTAGTGTATTCCACAACATAGGTGTACATTTGCAAACACTAGCAATGTGCCTTAGGCTATTTCTAATGCTAGTCGGAGAGTGTGTTTGTCCTTCGACACTCATTGTAAGTGGAGTTTGCCATGACATATGTCATGGTTAGTATACTGTGCCTCCATCTACCTGTGACATAACAGTGATACCCAGGGTAAACCTACCATCTCCCATCCACTCATCAAGATTCCTCTGGAGGAGAATCGATGAGTGACTCTATGGATAACCTGTACTGGGAGTTTACTCATGAGTGGGGGTGGCTTCTGTGTTATGGATCATGCAGTACAGCTTGTCCTATGTATGTCAGTGCTGGGGTTCAGGTCTCTCATGTGCATAGCTCACTGCCATTCAGATTGTACAAGGTGCAGCATGTTTATTGATTCCAGCTTGGACATGGCTTTATACATCAGACACAGCTTGCCTCTGGGTGGGCAGTATGGCAGTGTGTGTAGCTGCAGTTTGTTTAATCAGGCAACCCATGGCATCTGTTCAAGCTCTTTGATACTCCTGGTGAGGTACTGTTGGGGACTTTACAGTTGATGGAGGTGTCTGCTGAGGTACATCCCACAGGGGCTATTGGAGTCAATTGTAACGCTGATGAAGGATGACTGCAGAGCCACAATGACCTCCCCTTATCTAGATCTGACAACCTTCATGATTAGGTGGGTATATGGTATGTTTCTGTAAACAGTACAGCCACATGTTTGTCCAATGCAGGATATCTATCATCTTGTGTCCCCAGGTCTCTCATTACATGTTAAGTATGTAATGGGTTAACAACTATGTGGTAATTGGTGGGCACTTACTGTATATCAATGGGGGTTGACTATACACTTTTCTGCAAATAGCTTGCTGGCATGGCTATGGCACCAGTTGTCTGTTTCTATGTGGCCCTTTTGTGGGATGCTTGTGTCAGCTGGAGGGTCAGATATGGTGGGCAGTTTGTAGTCCTCTGCAAACATGTTCAGACACAGTCCTTCCATGTTGGCCTGTACCTATGGGACATATATACCAAACGAGGGAGGTCCCAGGACCAAGCCTTGTGGGATGCCAGTTATATCTGGTTTGTAGTCTGACATGGCTGCAGCATGTCTGACCATGTCTGTTCTGTCCTTGGTCTGGTTTGCAACCCCTCTACTGACATAGGGGTTTATATTTAAGCTGGTGAGCATATCTATAATGAACACATAGGGTATTGTATGGAAGCCTTTGCAAGGTCCAGCTATGCTGTGTGGACCACATTGCCCTCATCAATGACCTTAATGACTGTTTCAAATGAGGCAAACATGTTTAGGGGCAGGATCTGCACTTAAGAAAGCCACACTGGGTAGGGTCCGGTGTCAGTAGGTCCCCAATATCTTTATGTCTGCGGTACATGCTGATCCTTTCCATAGCTGTGCAGACCAAGCTTCTCAGGATTCTGGGGTGGTAGTTTTCAGTATCCATTCAGGCAACACCTTTGTTGAGAATGACCACTGTTGTTGTACACTGCTCTTTGGGTACATATCCTGTGGTAAGGCTGACATTGAGCAGTAGTGTGATTTGGCATTCCATTCTTCTTGGAGTCCATGTTGGACTCAGCCCAGGACACCATCTCATACCATTGCTGCTGTGTGTTTTGCTTTGTAGATGCTGGCTGTTACCTCAGCATCTGCAATGCCAGGGGGCCAGCAGTCTGCTTGGATAGATATTTTGCATTCTGGGGGGGGGGGGTGGTTTGCACTGCACCTGTCAGGATGTATGTTGGCAATATGTGTGTGTGTTTGGTATGTTGTTTGTAATATTTGTGTGATTCAGAGCATATCTGTGAATTCCCAACACGGTTCCTACCATCAGTTGAGGAAGCCTTGGGATTATCCTTAGTGTCCTGTACAATTTGTATCTTCATAGGTTCATAGGTTCATACTAGGCTAACCACCCTAGGGCATTTGTAAGCCTAGCCAGAGTGTGTGTGGCTTTCGCCACCCCTTGCTATGTGAATATTATGGCCATTTATGATTTGCTTTGCTGTGCCTCTGTCTGGACGTGACACAGTGAAGACCCCCAGTGTAAATCTACAATCATCCATCCACTTGGCAAGATTCCTGTTGAAGAGTGTCAGTGAGGGCTCTGCCTAACTTGGAGTGGGATTCTGTTCCAGGGTGTGGGGAGCCTCTGGGTTATGTATCTGTCCCTCCATCACATCCTATTTCATTATGTGTTGAGGTTGACATCTCTCACTCTCACAGCTCCGATGGCTTTGAGTTTTCTGGGGTGGAACATGTCCATTACTCCTGTGTTGGACATGGCCTTGTACAACAGACATACAATGCCTCTGTGTAGGCAGTATGTGACTGCATTCAGCTAGGGTGTCTACAGCCAGGCAGCATATGACATATATTTGAGACCCTTTATCCTCTTGGTGAGGTACCTTTGAGGTCTTTCTAACTGCTGCAGGTGTCAGGTAAGGTACATCCCAAATGAGGCATTGTACTAGATTATGGGTCTGATAAGAGAACAGTATAGGGGCACAATGACCTCTGTTGACGTAGATGTGAATCCTTTCATGATATGGTGTCCAATATAGACAGTCTTCCTAGCCACATTGGCAATGTGAGTGTCACATAACAGGTTACTGTCCACTTGTGTCCCTAGGTCCCTGATTACTCCTTCCATACATAATGGTTTACCACCTATGTGGTAATTTGTGAGTACCTTGTTTGGTATTTGGTAGGACATTCATACTGTCCAGTGTCTTCAGGACGGCTGAGTGGGGTTCCTGTGTGTGAGAGTGTGGTCTGTAGCATGCTACAGACTGTACAGCAGTCTTGCCTACGGTTATTTGCACATGGGTGGACTCCGATGCCTTGTGCATTGTCAGTTACCTGGACATATGGGTGTCTGTGCTGAATATGGATACTCACCCTCCTTTTATGTTTTGTTCCAGGTTTTGGGGCCATAATGCATGATATGTGGTATAACCTGGTAGTGCTGGTGTGCTGTCAGGAGGCTTGCAGCAGGTTTCTGTCACTGCACAGACATCGATGTTCTCCATACTGGGGAGGGCCTCGGGAGCAAGCATATTGAGGTTTACACATCTGGCATTGGTCAACATTACCCTTATGTTTCTTTCCACTTATGTTTTCTAGGGTGGTCGGTTAGTCTTTTCAGCCTTGCCTACGAAAGGCTCTATGGAGGTGGCAAAAGCCTTATCCAATATCAAGACGCCCAGGGGTAACAGGTGCAAGCCATCCCTCGAACAGCTAAGTGGCTTGTCAAGCATGACATCCCAAGCAGACAGACATTGGATCCCCTTGGAATGACACCAGTAATTGTGCCACTTGTTATAACTGATCATTATGTGTTTGTACTGTGGCATCATTCTTGGTGAGGGTAGGGTGCTGCAAATGGTCAGTGTCATACCGGCCTGGACTACATAAATCGGACAGCTCATCTATGTCTCTTTTCATGTAGTCTGGGGAGGTACATCTCAGGTCATTCACACCAGCATGGACTATGACTGCATCATATTTCTACTTGCTTTGGGGTGACCTGCATACTTGTGTTATGTGGCGTATTGTAGCAACCTACAGGCAGCTTACTGTACCCTTTCCCTTGTTCAGTCTGGTGTGCAGGACAGCAGCGTGTCTCACTATGGAGTCACCTATTACAACTGTATCAGGCATGTTGTTTCTCCTTCTGGCCTGTGACTGTTTGGCACACCAGCTTTGTGTACTATGTGTTGCATGTGCTATGTTTGGAGGTTGTTAGATTGGGTGTCTGCTTTGGAGGCCTCTGTTGGTGTGGTGTGTTTGTAATTCGGGCCTCCGGGAATGTTTTTCTGTGTTTATGTCTTTGGTTTGCAGTTGTGATAGGTCTATGTGGGACTGGGTTTGTGGTGTGTGTGGTTACCTTCTCCTCCTGACTAGTTTTGGGAGTACTGAGTTGAGGGAGCTCAGCCTCCAGTTTGGATAAATGGTTGCATCTCTCACATATATTTGTATTTCTTGGGGGGAGTTGAGGGTTGTTTGTGTACTTGGGGCAGGTGTAACATTGCCTCAAGATTCACAGATTCAACTTGTTGTAGCTGGCCTTAGTGCATTGTATGTGTGGACATATTTTATTGCCATACTACTGATCAGTGATTACTTCTTTTTTTATGTTTGCTCTATCATGTAGTAGCTTCCTCATTCTCTTGCATGGTTTGGTAATTGCTGGAGTCCACCATGCCAGATGCCTGCATGTATGGCATTGTGTCTTGTTTTAATTTAGGATTGCATAATCCAAGCATTCCTGGCAGTGTTCATGGAATGCCTGTATAACAGGTTCTGAGATGTGGCCCATATTTTGCACCTGCACAGGGCCTTTAATGGATTCCACATCAGTTTGGAGGAGTGCAACTTTTGCTTTACACATGTTTTTCACTGTGGTTTTCTGGCCAGGGACTGTGGTCAGGATGTGTATATCCAGTGTGATTACTCTATGGTCTGGTCTTACCAGTGAGCAATACACTTCTCATCTTGCCATCCAGTACCCATGTTGCTGATTATCACATCCAGTATGCTTACCCCTCTTGTGGGAGTGGTACGTTGTTCCTGGGCATTTTGGTTTATGGATTCTATGAACTTTTGTCCTACAGTGTTGGGGCTAGTATAATGCTTCCAGTCTATGTCTGGGTATTTTCAGTCACCCAATATAATGCGGTTTGGAGGGCTTGATATATTCATGTATTCCAACATAGGCCAGGTGCAGTTCCTGGTGTTGGGACAGTAGTCTGTAGCAGGCTATAAACTGGGAGGCAGTTTTAGCCACTGTTACTTGACCATGGCTAGTCCATGCTGCTTCTTGTTGTGGTACCAACATGGGGGTGTGGTTATCCTTGACAATTATTGCTAGTCACCCTCCTTTTGTAGCTTGTTCCATGTTTTGAGGCTGTACAGCACAGTATGAGGTGTAACCTGGTAGTGTTAGGGTGCTGTTGTGAGCCTTGACCCAGTTTTCTGTTACAGCACAGATATCAACATTCTCCATACTGGGTGAGTTTAGACTGCATGCATCTTGCTGTTTAGACTTCTGGCATTGCGTAGCATTACATCTAGGTTCTTATCCCTTCTGATACCTATGGAGGTAGGTTTGTGTTTTGAGCCTTACCTATTCAGGGCACGCTGTGGGTAACAACAGCCTTGCCAGTATCCATATGGCCTGCACTGATAGGTGCACGCCAGTCCTAGCAGGTGGAGCATCATGTCATGCTCAGCATGTCATCCCAGGCTGGCACACATTGGATCCCCTTTGACTAACTGCAATACTTCAGCCAATTGTTGCAATTGATCATCTCATTGTCATATTGTGGCATGATGCTTGGTGAGGGTAGGATGTTAGTCACGGTCCTCAGGTGTGCATATAATACATGGTGTTACATTACTTAACACATGGCATTCATGCCTCAGGTGGTGCTGCAGGGCTGCCTCTGTCAGATGCACATATTACACTCCCTGTACATGTTTGTGAGCAGGTCATGTCATTTTAGGCATCCCTGTTATTATTTGAGTGAGTCAGAGGGGGTATCATTCCCAGGGTTCCTACTGAGCCAGTGTATGTGCTATGCGTTGCCTCTTTGCCAAGGCCAGGGCATACTGGGCACGCCTCCTTCTGCCTACTGGGGCAGGCTCAGGTTGTTCCTCCTCCGAGTCACGCTCTGCCTGTGATGGCCTTGGCATTGGTGGGGGGCTGTTTGGCCCAGCCCTATGCTGGTCCTACTGCAGCTGTTTTCGCAAGATCATATTATGTAGCATAGCACATACCATGACAATTTGGGTACATGTAGTTTGTGTGTACTGCAAGGCTCCACCAGATGTGTCCAGACACCGGAACCGTGACTTGAGCAGCCCAAACACACGCTCTATTACATTACGTGTTTGTGCGTGTGCCTCATTATGGCGTTCCTGTTCAGGTGTGTGTGCGTTTCTGATGGGTGTCATCAGCCATGGCTCCAGTGCATAACCTGCATCCCCCACTAGGTGTCCGTGTGGGATGTCCCCATTGGCAAATGTCTGGTACAGCTGCGTCAAATGCCAGATGTGGGAATCATGGTAGCTCCCAGGGCAGCCAGCACACACATTCATTATTATGCCCTGGGCATCACACACGACCTGGCAGTTGATGGAGGGGAAGCCCATGCGGTTAATGTAGGCCCTACCCTGCTCACCGGCTGGTGCTTTGATGTGTATATGCATGCAGTCTATTGCACCCACTATCTCAGGGTATTTTGCTATTTTCTGGAAGAGATGCATATTGCTGGCCAATACCTCATGGGCATTGGGGAAATATACATGATCACCGACATGTGCTGACATGGCATCCAGGAACTGGTGCAGTACCCTGGAGCCTGATGCCTGTGATATCCCCATCATATCACCAGTTGGTCTTTGGAAGGTACCTGTTGCTAGTATTCTTAGGCCAACACATACCTTGGTTTCCACTTGGATGGGTTCCCCTCTGTTGGTTCTGTGTGTGAGGCGTGGCCTGCACAGCTCAACTATTTGCTGCAGGAGGTCTCTGTCCACTCTATAGTGCTCTACTATCTCCAGCTCATGTAACACGTGGTAGGTGACCCTGGGCCTGTACACTCTTCTCCGTCTCCTCACTGTGGGTTGTCTGGCACCATCTGCATTGTCACCACCCTCAGCAAGTCGCCTATGTCTCATTATGACAGCTATGGCAGTCCCTAACATTTCTGTTCTGAGTTCAGCTTTTTCAGTTTTCACTTCTAATA
Source organism: Protopterus annectens (assembly GCF_019279795.1). Lineage (NCBI taxonomy): Eukaryota > Metazoa > Chordata > Ceratodontiformes > Protopteridae > Protopterus > Protopterus annectens. The sequence goes on along the minus strand of NC_056727.1, from coordinate 893,645,732 downwards.
GCTTACTCCTGTCTTGCAGTGTCTCTTGACAGAAACATCCTGCACTGCTGTTTGCAGAGTTTTAAGTGCTGGGCTGGGCTACTATTCTGCCTGTGTAATTGCCTGCTTCTAATTGTTTTCACCTGCTAGTTCCAGCAGTATTCCCTGCTAGCTTCCTATGAATTCTGTTGCTTCCTTTTTCCTTTCTATTTCCTCAGGGGGAGCAGCGTGCATACCAGCAGAAACACGCTCACAGTGGCTTACACGTGCGCACACATGCTTACACAGTTCAGAATCTGCTTATTCAGGTTAAAATGCACGCACACCAGCGCAAACAGTGTTAAACATCTACCAACACGCTCCCACATGCTCAGTCTGCCTTACACACATGCATACTGTCCTACTCGCGCTTCATGGTGCGCACACGTGCGCATGCATGCCCAGCAAGAAACTTTGGTGTAGGCAACAGTGTAGACCTTCCATTTCTTGACTTTCCCATGCTTATGTTGTGGCACTCCTCTTTCCATGATATGTGTCTTACATCTGTCATGTAACACTGACCTCCAATGAACTGCATTTCTTTCTGCCATTCCCCCCTGTGATGTCACCTATCTCCTACTCTGTTCCTCCCCCTTATGTAACTCTTACACTACTCAGAATGTGCTCATTTGCTATGTGACAGTGGAATTCAGTATCCTAACACTCATTTGCTTCAGATTGCCTACTAATGCTTAGTTACATGTCTTAGACTCAGCTTCCCCCCTTAGCAACCACTAAACGGTAGCCATGTTGTTTTTGGTCTGCTGGTCCCTGCATTGTAAATTCATGTATTGCATAAAACCCACATTTGTGGGTTTATAACCTTCATTTTTATGTTTTTTATAGCGCAACCCGTTTATTTATTTCTCATATTTGCATCTGGGTACCTTGCCAATGGCCACATATTTGGCCATTGGCATGCTGCCTGACACATATGCACCCTTTATTTGGAGCTGACATGGCTCCATTGTGTTTTTTGCAGAAACGTACTCAGTTGTTAACTGAGTACATTTCTGCAGCTAAAACGGCTCTTACATGGGCTGCTTTGGGCTTCCTGGATCGCTAATCTACCTCATTTGCATGCTATTTGGCTGCAAGTGAGGTGATTAGCATATCCACGCCCACTCTGTGTAAGAGACATTTTAGCTGGTCTCTTACACGGACTTTAGGGTTGTTCCTGGATCGCGAAGGCTGCATGGAGTCTTACACTACTCTTAGACTCCGTGCAAGCCTTCGTGAATCCTGCCCACTGTCTCACACTCATGGAACAAATACTAGATTACATTATTATACAATATACTATCTCATACTCCTGGAACAAATACTAGATTACATTATTATACAATGTACTGTCTCATACTCATAGAACAAATACCAGATTGCAGTATTATACAATATACTGTCTCATACTCATGGAACAAATACTAGATTACATTATTATACAATATACTGTCTCATACTCATGGAACAAATACTAGATTACATTATTATACAATATACTGTCTCATACTCATGGAATAAATACTAGATGACATTATTATACAATATACTGTCTCATACTCACAGAACAAATACTAGATTACATTATACTGTCTCATACTTATGAAACAAATACTAGATTACATTATTATACAAGATACTGTCTCAGACTCATAGACCAAATACTAGATTATATTATACTCTCATACTCATGAAACAAATACTAGATTACTTTATTATAAAATATACTGTCTCATACTCATGGAACAAATACTTGATTACATTATTCTACAAAATACTGTCTCATACTCATGGAACAAATACTAGGTTATATTATTATACATGGAACAAATACTAGATTACATAATTATACAACATACTGTCTCATACTCATGAAACAAATATTAGATTACATTATTGTACAATATACTGTCTCATACTCATGGAACAAATACTAGATTACATTATTATACAATATACTGTCTCATACTCATGGAACAAATACTTGATTACATTATTATACAACATACTGTCTCATACTCATGGAACAAATACTTGATTACATTATTACACAACATACTGTCTCATACTCATGGAACTAATACTAGATTACATTATTATACAATATACTGCCTCATACTCATGGAACAAATACTAGATTACATTATTATACAATATGCTGTCTCATACTCATGGAACAAATACTAGATTACAATATACTGTCTCATACTCATGGAACAAATACTAGATTACATTATTATACAATATAGTGTCTCATACTCATAGAACAAATACTATATTATATTATACTTTCTTATACTCATGGAACAAATACTAGATTACATTATTATACAATATACTATCTCATACTCATGGAACGAATACTAGATTACATTATTATACAATACACTGTCTCATACGCATGGAACAGATACTAGGTTACATTATTATACATGGAACAAATACTAGATTACATTATTATACAATATACTGTCTCATACTAATGAAACAAATATTAGATTACATTATTATACTACATACTGTCTCATACTCATGGAACAAATACTAGATTACATTATTATACAATATACTGTTCTCTACTGGACCAACTACTACCAGTAATTAGAGAAACTAGTAGTGTTTCTCTTTTGACTTCAAAATACCTTATGGTCACTTTGTGATACAATATTACTTGTACTCACCAAACCAATTTAGCAGACTCTTACTTGGAACAAGCTAGAAGATGCCTTTCTTCAACAAGCGCCATGGGATTGCCAAACTATACAATGTATTTCTTATAAAGTGCCATCTTCTCTACTCATTTTTTATTGCACTCTTTTTGTCAGCTCACATAAGTTCAGGTTCCAGGAACACATTCTCTCTCTTTTTTATTTATCCTTTTTTAACTGGATAGATGATTCAGTTGACTGACACTTCCTATTGTTGATAATGGATGAATGTTTAAACATTTCATTTATTTACATTTCATCAACGTAGAGTATTAACACACAGATCCAAATTAGTCTTACAATGATTTCTAACATTAGCACTGTCTAAGAAAACAAAAGTAGAATAATAACTGGGCCATTGTCATGACACCTTATAATATACCATGTGGATCAAAGCCATTTCCAGGTATACAACAGATGTAATTTCACACAGATTTTGGTTCTCCTAGTGACCCTGGTTAGGTACTAACATACTTACCAAAATACAAATGCTAATCATATAATAGACTTTTTAGCTAATAAAATGCAAATATATCAACATGGCATAAACTTTAAAAATTCATAGCAGACAAAAACAAAGGCATTCGGTTTCATTGTATGATCAATCATTAGGAATCGTGCATCACTCCAGAAAGAAATCTTCATCTCCAACTTCTTGGGCAAACATCATCCTACTAATATCTTCAGAAAATGTTAGATCCATGCTGTTCATTCTTCAACTTTTTCACCAACATGATGCCTTCAAAGCAGTGCCTTCATAACTCCAGTCATCACAGCCCAGTATCGTGGGCTATATTTTCATTTTTGAGAAAAAGTCATTTTACAGAACATGGTACATTACTTCAACATTGGTTTATAATTATATAGTACCATTGATGTAAACAAATATAACAAACCACCACGTGCAAAGGAAATGGCCAGTGCAAAAAACAAATGTATTTATTGTAAAACAAAAAACAGTACTGTTGTTTGTTTTACAATAAATACATTTGTTTTTTGCACTGGCTATTTCCTTTGTACGTGGTGGTTCATTAGTTTATAGTTACTTGATATAAGTATATCACTGCAGCCATCTAAAAGCATCATAATGCCAATAATATTTTTACATTTCTACTTTCCTTTTTTTGATACCATTTACAATAGTCAACATGACTGAATCACCTAAAGCCATATTTTTACACCGTTGAGTGGCTAGTCCTGCCACGGCACACAGTCTTGAATCCATGTTCTCCTATCTTGAGGATACTGCACACCACAGTAGATGCCCAAAGCAGTTGATCTTTACAACTCTTCCCCCTATAGGGCACCATGTAGAGTCTGTGTTGCTGCACACAGCTCCATTCATTGGTGAGTTTGAGATGAAAACACTCAGCATGTTTTTTGGAGATGGGAGAAACCCCATGAAGACACAGGGCGAACATGCAGACTCCAAACAGGCATTGGTCAGAGGTCAGGATCAAAACTTGTACCTTGTGCATGGGAGGCGAAGACCTTGACCATTATGCCAACTTGTCCTAGAAACATTGGTATAATTAGTGCAGGCTATGTACAAGGACCCAATGACTCAAGTACGAACAGTGTTCGGCCTCACAGTGGAATTCCCATGGGAGTGGGAGTACGCCCGGTTTAAGCACTTAGCCCACTGCTGTTCATACTGGTGATGGACTACATTAGCAAACAGGTCAGATGGGACAGATTAACAAAGTTGCTGTATGCAGATGATGTGGCATTACAGGCTGACTCTAAGCTAGAACTTCAGCAAAGGATAGGAGAATTGAATGCAAAACTAAAGGCACATGATATGAAACTGTATACAGATAAGATGGTGGTAATGGCAACAAATTGGGGAAATCAAAAGAAGCTGAGAATAGAGATAGAAAGGACGATAGTGGAACAGGTAAACAGCTTCAGGTATCTGGGAGGGGTGGTTGATGAGAAGGGAAGTCTGAATGAAAAGGTCAAAAATAGAATCAGAGGGGCTACAGCTAACTGGCATAGCATGTCAGGTGTAGTCTATAACAGAAGAATGCCAAAGAAGAGGAAAAGTAAGGTGTACAAGAGAGTGGTGCTGCCAGTACTACTGTATGGTACAGAAACCTGGGCAGTAAAGCCAGAACAGTTGAAGAAGCTAGAAGTGATGGAAATTAAGTGCCTAAGAAGGATGTTAGGATGCATACTTCTCCAGTCATTTCAGCTTTACATTTACATTTCCTAGTAACTGCCATTTTTACTATTGTCATTGTTAAATATACTAATGTCTGCTCATTCTTTGTGAAACCCATAAGCTTATCATAAAACTAGAAACATGACTGATTTGTAATAGTCACTGCCTTGTTAAGTGATTCACCTATTAAAAGTTGAATCTATGATTTAAAAGTATTTTGCCTGTGGCAAGAACAAAACAGTCTGTTTCCATGTCCCACAAGCACTTGAATCACACCCTTAGCATCTGGGATCTATTTGAGGGAACTTTCTTTGCACCCTAGATTGTATATAAACAATTTGTTCTGACATTTCCAAAGAGTATAAATTTCCTTAATTTATTGGCATGCCTTAGAAAATAATAAATATATATATATATATATATATATATATATATATATATATATATATATATATCTATACACACACACACAATCCATTATCTCTGTTAGTACTCAAAATGTCCTAAAAAACAACTTTTTAGTAATTAATAAGTTTTATTTTTTCTGTTTGTTAATGTGATAAGCCCATTTGACACATAGTCCAGGAGCACTGTCTGGTTTAGTGACCCTGGGTACAGGAAGCAGCTCTTTAAGATTCAGAGCTTAACTGCTCTGAGCTAACAGACAAACAACACAAAAAGTCATGTTTAGCCTCCAAAAACAATACAATGAATTCAGGTATAACCCTTTTCAATAAATCCGTCAGATTCAGCACTGTTTCAAATTCCAACCACATGTAGTTAACAAGACAAAATATCTATTTAATTTGAGCCCATGGATCCCACTCAACTCCACTCTGCATCTTCTCACAGGAAACCAATTTATTTTTAATTTCCTTCAATAATCATAAGCACCCTTCACCTCAGTACCTATACAACTATAACCATGAGGTTTAAGTAGATTTGCCCAAAACCTCATCTCCTTTTAGACAGTGTGCATTTCAAATCCTCATTGCATGTTTCAAAACATCAGTGGTATTTGTTTCCTGTAATAAAACCATAAACTAAATGGAATCTTTCTTACTTGCAGTACAACAACCAAATACAGGGTTAAGAATCATAAATGCTCATAACAATAAAATATTTACATTTGAAAATGTTAAAATATATTAATAATATTGAACTAGAGAGATTTTTTAGTTGTATTAAGAAAATATATATATATGTTCTTATGTAGTTGAAAAATAAATATATAATAATAAATGTATAAAACAGTTTAAAATATATAAAATATATAATTTATAAAGTATAAATTGAATATATAATATATAATATATATAATATATGTGATATATATGATATATATCACGCTGCCTAAAACCCAAAACCTCACAAGCGTGCCATTCTATTTTAAAACCCAAAACCTCACAAGCGTGCCATTCTATTTTTAAAAACGCTAATGATGTTGATATTGTCATTGAAGCCTGGGGGTCTACTGGCATTCAGCCTTAGTTGCCAGAGAAGTTCTCTGTATTCCAAGGTTGTCTCCCAGTCACCACCTCTGGCATCTGGCACCACTTGTTCTAGGACTAAAAACCTTAATTCATAGTTGGGGCATGTTAGGGAGTGTTTAAAAAAGGCATTAGAATCTTTCTGTTTAGAAATATCATAAAAATGTTCATAATTTCTTTTTCTAAGACTCCTTTCAGTTTTGCCTATGTAGAAACCAGTGCAGGTGGTGCAGTACCCTAAATAAACTACCCCTTTGCTTGCACAATTAGTGAAACAGTTAGAGTTAAAAAGAAAATTCCTAGAGGGGATATATAAACTTGAAGTGTTAAGTATAGCAAAACATTGTTTGCAGGCTCCACATTTAAATGTGCCTGTTCGGGGTACCTACGTGTTCACCAAAGAATTAAATTTCCCTTCAAATAATTCTTTAAGATTTATATCTCTCTTTCTAGTAAACTTGGGAAAAGTAGGTATTACCGTCTTTAATTCTTCATGCAAAGTAAGAACTGGCCAATGTCTTTGTATAACTTCTTCTATTTCCATAGAGTTAAGGCAATAAGTGTAAGTGAAACTACCATAAGTTGCCTCCTCTTTGTTACTGATGACTGTAGCACTTGGAAAAATACCCTTACCCAAAAGTGGGGGGTAAATTGTTTCCCTATTGTCAATGACTTCCTGTGCTAAAGTATTAACAAGTGGAGCGGGGTACCCTCTTTCTATAAACAAAGACTTTAGAAATTTAATTTCCTGTAGAAAATCACCAAGAGTACTGGTCGTTCTGGAAGCCCTAATAAATTGTCCTTTAACAATGCCCTTTTTTTGGTAAAAGGGATGGCCGCTTTTGAAGTGTAAATAAGAGTTAGAAAATGTGGGTTTTCTGTACAGTTTAGATTGTAGTGAGTGGTTGTCTAAGTCTTTGTATAATGTGACATCCAGGTAATGGAGTTCAAAATCACTAATAGTATGTGTAAAAGACAAGAAATGAGTAGTGGAGTTGAGATACTCAATAAAATTCAAAAGTTGCCCATGGGTGCCCCCCCATAAAATGCAAATGTCATCCAAAAATCTTTTGTAGTGTATTAACTGTTGAGCCCAACCGGTAGAAAAAAATAAACCTTTGCTCCCATCTGTGTAGTACTACGTTAGCGTATAAGGATGCACATGGGGCACCCATGGCTACCCCTTTTCTCTGTTTATAAATTTCACCATTGAAAAATATAAAGTTGTTCTCTAATACTATTTCCATGAATTCAACCAATAGGTTGGTTGTGTTGTTACTCAGGCCAGCTTCGGTGGTTAGAACTTCATTAAACCATGCCAAGCCGACCGAGTGAGGGATACTTGGGAAAGGTTCAACTATGACAATGGTGACCAAAATGAGCTCAGGTTTGTAAACCAAGGGATCTATTCCCTTAAGGAAATCCCAAGAGTCTTTACATACATGTTGTAAGGAACTGCCAAGGTGTTTAGTTGCGAAGTCTATAAATTTGCTAAATTTGCTATAAATTTTCAACATTAACTTGAGAAAGCTCAGCATTAAGCTGAGTGAAAGCACTTGTTTTATCGTTGTGTTCAATCGATGTGAATAAAGACCTTAAACTTGGATTACCTTCATTTTATTTTTACTATTGGCAACCAAGTCATTGTATCTGGATCATTTTGGGTTTGCTGCTCTGCCTGGATTTTTATATATATATATATATATATATATATATATATGGGTCCATATGACTTGGTCGACTGTTCATTTGGTCGACTGTTTATTTGGTCGACAGTTCATTTGATCGACAAGCATTTTAGGTAGGGGGCTTCACCCCCCAATGTGGGGGGCTGTGCCCCCCACACCCCTCCTAACTATATATATCAACTCCAGGGTCGCACAACATTGGGGTAGGGGGCAAATGCTTGTCGATCAAATGAACTGTCGACCAAATAAACAGTCGACCAAATGAACAGTCAACCAAGTCATATGGACCCATATATATATATATATATATATATATATATATATATATATATATATATATATACAGTCGACCAAATGAACAGTCGACCAAGTCATATGGACCCATATATATATATATATATATATATATATATATATATATATATATATATATATTTATATCCCAATTTTTAATATATTTTCATCTCTTTTTATATGACTCAGATCTGCTTCATTTTATCCATTTCCTTACTTTTTATTTCGCTCTGTTAGTACTCAAAATGTCCTAAAAAACAACTTTTTAGTAATTAATAAGTTTTATTTTTTCTGTTTGTTAATGTGATAAGCCCATTTGACACACAGTCGCTTTGCAGGAGTAGGCCAGGAGCACTGTCTGGTTTAGTGACCCTGGGCACAGGAAGCAGCTCTTTAAGATTCAGAGCTTTAGTGCTCTGAGCTAACAGCCAAATAACACAAAAATTCATGTTTAGCCTCCAAAAACAATACAATGAATTCAGGTATAACCCTTTTCAATAAATCCGTTAGACTCAGCACTGTTTCAAATTCCTACCACATGTAGTTAAGACAAAATATCTATTTAATTTGAGCCCATGGATCCCACTCAACTCCACTCTGCATCTTCTCACAGGAAACCAATTTATTTTTAATTTCCTTCAATAATCATAAGCACCCTTCACGTCAGTACCTATACAACTATAATCATGAGGTTTAAGTAGATTTGCCCAAAACCTCATCTCCTTTTAGACAGTGTGCATTTCAAATCCTCATTGCATGTTTCAAAACATCAGTGGGGCATTCAGTTTCCTGTAATAAAACCAGAAAGAAACTCTCAGAATCTTTCTTACTTGTGCCTTTCAACCAATCAAGTGTGTACATTTAGAATCATAAGTTCTCATCTGCAATACAAATAATTTTTATTTGGGCAACATTACTAAATTGATACTGATCCTTCTCCTGCCACTTCTTTTCTGACATGCAACTTTGACCAGGGTATTCTTAGTTTTTCACCATCCAAAATAATATCAGTCATTTTCTTTATTGACTTTAAGAACTGCCTTGGGGTATAGCCTGGAAAGGGGCATGAAGTGTAAAGCATTAAAGACAACATAAACATGTATATTGTTTGAGTACTATCATTTGAATCCAGTCCTTTCTAAACTCTTCTTTGAGTCTCTTCATCAGTACTAACCAGGTCCCAGATAATTAGATATGAGACTTCCCTCAAAAAGTTTTGTAATTGATGACTTCTGGTATACCATCAGAGCCAGGAACATCTCTCCATGGCTGTTTCCAATAAAGAAGAAGTTGAAAAGTGATTTCTAAAAAAAAAACAAAAAGATGGACTTGCGCCCTACCAGATAACATTTGAGTAAAGAGGGACCAAAGGGCTCCATGGAGGTCACAAACCAATGTTAAGGCTCCCTCAAAGCACATAATAATGTGGTTTGAAATGTATAGCCAATAAGAGACATGGCTCAGCCAACTTTGGAGGCTCAACAACCAACTTATTCAGCAGATACCCCAGTCTATGAAGAGCAGGACTTTTCTGCTTTTACTTGCCAAAGAAGGACATGATCATTAAGCAATGCAGGATGCAGAAAATAAGATTTAAAATGCTGTATCCATCAATACTGAAGATTTTACTACATGGAGATGCAAAGTTGTTTTCTGACCAGAAACAGCAAGATGAGCAATAAAACTGGGACAGGCAAATGGTCATAAACTCCAGCCTGGTCTTAATTTAATTCAGGAAGATAGAACAATGGAATCTACCACTCTGGCTCCAGACAATCATAAGCTTCAAGACTCTTATGACCTGTTTCCACTATTTAAAAGACAATCAGCTGTTAAAGACAGAGCTGCACTTATACTTGAAAAGGCAACAGGGCACAGAAAATGCCGCAGTTAGACAGCGAATGCATGAATTCTTCAGCTGGTTGCTACCTCTTCTCATTCTGCACAGCTTCTTTTCCCCATGCAGATCTCTCCAGCCCAAGGGGTAATGGATCCCTAGCTCTTATATCTCTTCATGTCATTAATACCTGCCAACCTGATGAGGGAATCCTAACTGGAATACAACGGCATTATGGAGAAGCAGAAATATAAATGATAAATGGGGGAGGGCACCCAGGAGGAATAGTTTTTCTGCCTCACAGTGTTTTTGGTATGCAGCACCAGGCATTTAAGGGCTCAAGACACACTCTATTTGGCTACAGGAACTTACCTCCCTCCTTGGAAGGACAATTATAAAAATGCTGTTTTAAATATTTGTATAGTTGAAGGGTTCATATGAATTGTGTTTATAATTTTGCCACTTTGACTGTGTTTAGCAAGCATTTGTGTGATAGCAGTATACCAAATCAGTCTCTTTGATTTAAAAGATCTTAATCTCTTTGTGCGTGTAGAATGTCACATTATCTGTTATCAAAAACAAAGTGCCTCATCCGAGAAACATTCATGAGAACTACAAGGTAAAGACAACCTAGATGGCCACTGAAAGAAGCGGGTGGGGCCAGTTGATGGGGGTAAGTGGAGGACATGGTCAGTGATCTCATAGAATGTCAACAGTCTATGTAACCCCATAAAGAGAGATAGAATCTTCAAAGAAGTCAGGAGAGCAAAAGCTGATATTATAGCACTTCAAGAGACCCACCTGGATGAGGAAGGTCATAGGTCCTTAGGTCGAGAGGGTTTTAATTTGGCAGAACTCTCATATTACCCAGGAGGTAGAACCAGAGGGGTAGTATTGCTTTGTGCATATTCCCTACAGTTTTATAACCAGTCCCAACAAAATGACCAGAGGGGCAGATATGCTGCAGTAAATGGAAGGATAAAACAATGTTTGATACCACTGTTCACTTTGTATCTATCACAAACATAAAATTGAGTGAAATTTAGAAAGTCCTAGCTGAGATAGTGACTTTTTCTGAGGGTATAGTCTTTATAATGGGGGAATGGAATCTTAAATTATCATCCCAGGATGTCTCAGGAGGCCGAAGTATATGGTCGTAAAATAAAATGTTGAGAAACTGGATGATGCAAGTAGGCTGGCATAACATAAAAATGGATGGTTGCATATTAGGAAATGATGGGGTATATACCTTTTATTCTCCAAGACATAGACAGTGGTCAAGACTGAATAGGTTTGTTATTAGCAAGGAGGACAAATACCTGGTTCACAGTATAGAAACTTACCCAGTTCATAGATTCATAGGTGAGCACTAGGCTAACTGCCCTGCAGGACCATTTTAAATCTAGCCAGTATCCTGAGGTCAGAACCAAACCCTGTACTTTGTGTCTTTAAGGTGAAGACCTTATCTATTATGCCAAACCCACCCACCTATCAGATCACACCCTAATTAAACTGAATTTAGAGTAGAGGTGGGGCCCCTACATACCTTAACACTGGCAGTCATCAACATGTACTTTAGACAACCAAACTTGAATAATAATAAAGTGGCTGTTAAACGAGATAACAAACATAACCCTTAGTAGCTAGGATATCCTTAAAAGCAGACTAAAGGTATTGATAAGAGAGAATGTTGCTCAGATGGAAGACAATTCTTACTACAAGCATATGATTTACTTAGCAGAAATTGAGAGGACTAAGCAGGGATATTTAAGAGCTGGACTTCTAAAACAATTGGATCAGGAACTACTATTCAAGAGGCAGACCCTTAGGATGATATATATTTTGCACAAACCCCAAAAGTATACTGAAGGCCTTAGCAGTAAAATAAAGGCAGCAACAAGCAAAAAGGACAATTCATAGGTTCATAGGTTCATAGGTAGGTACTAGGCTATCTGCCCGAAGGCATTTATAAGCCTAGCCAGAATGTGTTGGCTTTCGCCGCCCCCTTAGATTAGTTCCCTGGGCCTCTGTCCAACAGAGCCATTGAAGTGATCCCTGGTGTAAACTTTCTGTTTCCCATCCACTCGTCAAGGTTTCTCTTGAAGAGTGTTAGCGAGGAGCTCTGCCTAATGAAGATTGGAATCTTGTTCCAGAGCATTGGAAGTCTCTGGGACAGGAATCTATCCCTCCAGCATGTCCTATTTATTATTGTGGTGAGATTTAGATCCCTGGATCATGTGGCTCGAGGCGATATGGTTTTCTTTAGGTGGAGCATGTCCATCAGTTCTGAGTTGGACATGGCCTTGTATGTCAGGCAGAGATCACCTCTGAGTAGGTGGTATGCAACAGAGTACAACTGGAGTTTCTTCAGTTAAGCTGCATAGGGCATCTGCTTGAGGTCAGTGATCCTTTTGGTGAGGTACTTCTGTGGTCTTTCCAGTTGTTGCAGGTGTCTTGTAAGGTACATCCCAAATGGGGCATTGTACTCTATGATGGGTCTGATGAGTGATGCCTAGAGGGGCCCAATGACCTCTTTTGATCTGGATGCAAATCCTTTTATGATTAGGTGGGCCACATAGAAGGATTTTCTAACCACTTTGGCAATGTGATTATTAAAGGAGAGGTTACTATCTACTTGGGTCCCCAGATCCCTTATTACATCTTCTGTATTTAGGGAGCTACCACCTATGTGGTAGTGTGTGGGTACTTTGTTTTTTCCAAAGGGGATGACTATGCACCTTTTCGCATTTAGCTTGAGGCCATGGTTTTGACACCAGGTATCTGTCTCAGTGAGATGCTTTTAGAGGATGTCTGTGTCAACCAGAGAGTCAATTATAGCCCCTAGTTTGCAGTCGTCTGTGAACTTGGTCAGCCATAGTCCTCCTGTGCTTACCTGTACCTCTGAGAAGTATATGCCGAACAGGAGGGGTCCTAGGACTGAGCCCTGGGGAATGCCACTTGTAACCGGTTTAGAGTCAGACCTAGCTTCTGCAACTCTTACCATGTGGGTTCTGTCCATGAACCAGTTGGCAACTCATCTCATGACAAAGGGGTTTATCTTCAGGCTGGTGAACATGTCTATAATACCTGTGTGGGGAATGGTGTTGAAAGCCTTTGAGAGGTCTAGGTAGGCTGTGTGGACCACCTTTCTCTCGTCTATAGCCTTGGTAACTGTCTCAAAGAAGTCCACCAGGATTAGAAGGCATGATCTGCCCTTAACAAAGCCGAACTGGGTAGGGTCCAGTGTTTGGAGGTTCCCAATGTCTCTGTTAATGAGATCCATGATGATTGTTAATATTTGGGACCATGAAGAAGGACTCCATCACCTCTCCATTTGGACCCCTCATCTATCCATTTGGCCCCCCATCTCTCCATTCGGACCCCCATATTTCTCCATTCATACCCTTCATCTTTCCATTTGGACCACTCATCTTTCCATTTGGACCACATGCCTATGTAGGAAAATTTTGTGTTTAGTCCTTTAACTATGCAACAAATAGCTGACCTCATTTTTTTTACAAACATTCCAAGCAGTAATGAAACCACAAATAGGCATGGACTAGATTTCATTAAGCTTGAATAATACTGGCAAATAAAACTGGAGTTATCATCAGCTGATCTTAAATTATATATTTAACCTTATTACACATCTGAAATATAAATGTTGTTTATCTGATGATTCCTGTTGATGGCAGTCAATTTTTTATATACACAACACTGAAATGTAATGTTTTATATGTGCATTTATCAAAGAAATGTATTTTGTATTAGTAAGCACTTTGCACTATATGGAGAACACAGATTATGCTCTGGAATTAAGAAAAAATAACCTTGCTATAGTGATTTTCATATGTACAAGCCTTATTATAGCAAGGTTATTACATAGACCTTATTGTTACTAGCAAACCTGACACTGACATCAGGCAATGGCCACTATACAATTGCATCAGACATCTACTGACAGCTTTCGAAGCTGCAACACATCTTGCTGCCACACAAACAACAAAACTGTGGAAAAACTAAGTGTTTAACAACCTTTAAAGCTGTGCTCTTCATATTTGCCAGTCAATTGTGTAGCAGTGAAATGTATGTTACAGGTTAAATATTTCATGCCCCTAAATTTTCCCTAATAGTATATCAGTATTAAAACATCCCATATATTACAAAAATTAGTTTTTTGGTTCACCTATCATAACTTCGGTTCGTTATACTTTCTTAAAATGGATTCCAAGAAAGTTACTTCTCAAGTGAAGAAATCAATTTCGCAAAATATAACAAATCTGATTTTGATCAGCAACTTGATAATAAGCTTTGAATTATTTTAACTTTGAAGTTAGATGTAGTGCTTGCACTTTTGTTACTGCACAGTTTTCCCTGTCATCACACTACTTTTCCACCACCTACATTCCCGCATTCACAAACTAATGTTTTTCATCTGCACAGGATGTTCTTCAAGCTAATTTCACTATCAGCAAATTACTGGCAGAAGTCGGTGACAAAGTTCACATAAGAGCAATTGAACTCCACTCACTTTTTTTCTTTAAGAAACCATTTTTATGTAGTTTAAGTTGTTTAACCAATCAGTATACAAACTGATTTCATCCTCAAAGACTGGAAAGCTGATGTTATATCAACCCCTGCCAAAATGTTCGATCTTATCTAGTCTGTCAGAAATTAAACAAATTTACAAGCTTAACCTGCTGACAAAAGTTTTCCAAAAAATGTATATAACTGACACACACTTCTTATAGATAAATATAACCACCTCCACTCCACCCAGTCATGGATTCTATTGTTGATTTACCACTTAATAATCAATTTTACAGTTATATATATCATTTTCCACTGTGTATAAAGTACTATTAATTACTGGGTGTGTTTAAAGATCCAAAGGATGCCTTTTACTATGTAAAACATGATTTATTGCTACAAAAACTATTATTTTTAATAGCGAAAGTTTCACTTAATTATAAACATAAACAACTTGACCAACAAAACAGCTAAAATACAAATTCATTAAACACCAAGTGACCAAAACATTTTAATAATGGATACGAGTATAGGCTAACCTAGGCTCAATACTATGTAAAACGCTCAATCCATGACTTGGTTGCAAGTCTTGGAATCCAGAGTATAAATACCGCATGTTATAAATACATTAGCAAGTGACATAAAAACGTAAATATTTTACTTTACACCAACAAACTACATTTAGTATTAAAGTAAAAAAAAAACTACTAATGCCTTGGCTAAACATGTAATATATATATATATATATATATTTATATGCATATATCTGTACCTATATTGCTATTATTTGGATAGGATTTTATGTTTTACAGTCTCTATTTTTTTAAAGAAAAACTTAATAGTAACTGTATTTTTATCATAAAATTTTTATTGAATTTTCATAGAACAAAACAAAAAATATATAACATTCAAAAATATATACATTTAACTCTAAACAATAATACAACTATATAAAATGTCCATAACAGATGTAAATTCATCATCATAATTACATTTTATCTAGAAGTTTTTCAAGTTTTAACCAAGACAATTTTTTGTGTGTAACATATGAAGTTTTTGAAAGAGCAGTTTGTAATTCCCTATTACAGACTATTTTTGATGGTTGTAATTAATTTATATTTCCTCACATTATAGTATGTCACTTATGTAGTTTTAACAGTTTATCATGTTAGTATGCCTTTAAGAAGAGAAGAATGTGTGTTGCTTTGCAGATACATTTTTGCAACTATGTTACTAATGATGGTTTCTCTCAAACTACTTTAAGCTGTGTGGTTTGTGGCAAAAAAAATGTTACTTTATACCAACAAAGTGCATGTAGTATTAAAGTAAAAAGTTCTGGGGAGATGAGAGGGATTTACGATATTTTACCAATAAGTGGCATTGGGTATAGAGCAGTCAGCTGACAATTAGTTCTTTGCAAAAACGATCAATGTTTTCAGCTCCAACCACTGAATGATAAAAGCCTATCTACTAACAATCACAAACCAACTAGGGAAAAGATAGCATTGCTATTTGCAAGCCGACCCTGAGGCTATTGATATATCCTACTCTGTTCTTTGTTTCTAATGTAGTTTTGTTTATTGGTTCATGATGATAGTGAACCAGTCCTTCTCAGAACCATTTAAGCCATGATCTATACCACAAAGCCCAAGGTAAATGCAACCATGATATTAAAAAGATACTGCAGTTTTGGGATGTGTGGAATATTGAAGGAAATGAGAGTAGCAAAGGAATGTCACATAGTCATGAAGAGAACATGAAGAACTCCATATAGGCAGTGACCAGAGAACGATATTAAAACGCACACCTTCCAGGAGCAAACCACAGAACATGCAACTGAATCATTCTGCTGCTTTGTTCTTATTAAACTGTAGTGAAAAAATGACTTCTGCACTTTTCTTACAGCTCATATCAACAAACCAACCAACAATAATAGCAATATATGTATATATATATATATATATATATATATATATATATATATATATATATATATATATATATATATATAAAAACTATCTATGGAGACCCCTAGCTTTAAGGACCAGACCGGTAATGGGTACCTTATCATTCAAACCTCTCTCTGCATCAGTCCTCATTCTTATAATTCACCTCATTTCTGATGTTTCAGTCATATTTCTAACATCTCCTCCCTTTCATTCACTTTCACAACCTAAACATTTAAAACTATGTGTGGAATTATTTAATGTTACATGCTTAGCCAAGGCATTAGTAGTTGTTTCATTATTAATATCGTAAAGGTGCTCCCTAATCCTATCTCTAAGATGTCTGTCTTATCTATATAGAATGAAAAACATAAAGAACAATAAGCTAAATACACCACATGGCAAGTATTGCAGTCAGCATATAGATTAAAAGATAAATGTTTGTCAGTATCAGGATGTCTATAGCTCCCTGATGAATCCATATAGTTACAATAATGGTATTCAGAACATGGGAGGTTCCACATATATTCCCTCACCTGTAATGGGTCCCAATCTAGGGTAGCACAACATTCTTTTAAGAGATTTCTTGTTCTTAAAAACAAAATTAGGTTTCTCTCCCAATACACATTTTATCTCTGGATCAGTTGTCAAGACTGGACAGTGTTTCTCAAGTATTTCAATCACTTGTCCCACATTACTTGAACAGAAAACGGGTACTCGAATCATATTATTGTCGCTCTTCCTAATGAAATTATTGCCAGAATTTTCTGAAAAATAAGGATTCACCTGTGTCAGTCTTAATTGCGGTATTTCAGATAGGATGTTGTCAGTGTCTCTATCCTTATAACCTCTCTCATGAAATCTCTTTTTTAAATTAGCCAGTTCTGTTATAAACCCTTCATTTTTTTAGCATTTAATCTGGATACCCTCATACCTTGTCCCTTTATGATATTTCTCAAAATATGTTGAGGGTACATGCTATGTTCATGCAAAAATGTGTTCCTATAGCATTCTTTCCTATAAATCTCAGTATTCAGACTCCCATCTAACATTTTATGGATTCTAACATAAAGATAATCTATCTTTGTATCAGAGGTATTAATGCTGAACTTCAAGAAAGGGGTACTCGTGTTCAGATATTCACGAAATGCATTAAATTCTACATCAGTGCCTGTCCATATCATAAAAAGGTCACTGACGAATCATCGATAGAATGCAATCAGATGTTTCATTGGGGAATTTAAAACATATTTTTCTTCCCAGGAAGCCATAACCATATTGCCGTAGCTATAAGTGCCCATAGCTATGCCTTCTTTCTGTAAGTATACTTTCTGGTCAAACATAAAAACATTATTTTCTAATACAATCTCCATAAGTAGACAAATCAAGTCTTTAAACTTTATGTCAGAGTGGTTATGCTTAATCAAACACTGTTAGAGCATATCAAAGTCCGCTGTGTTAGAAATTCCAGTAAATAAAGATTGCACTTCTAAGGTAACTAATCTATAATTGTCATTATTCAACAGCTTTATCATGTACATATAAATCATTTAAAAATGTTTTGTATCTCTCAAAACAATTATCCAAAATAGGACTTAAATGCTTCTCTATAAAATCCTCCTCATGTCTATAGGCCTAAAGGGAGGAAATAATGAACTGTTATGGATCTTGGGGAGTCCTTGTATAATAGGTATCATCAGTTCATCTACTGTAAGATAATTATTTAGTTCAAGGCTGATGCTCCTACTTTACAGTCAAGCAATGTGTCATGTATTCTAACTTTCATCTTCTCCACATCAACCATCTCTAACCTTCTATTTGTATTTTGATCATTCAACATTTGTATCATAGAACTAATTTAAAAACTATAGGGGCCACTTTATCTGCTGGTCTAATCACAATATATGTATAATTTTGTAATTGGTATAAAGCTTGTTTTTCCTCTTCATTTAAATTCTTGAAAATGTTACCTTTCTTTTCAGCTCCTAATATGTAATATAACTTGTTTACACGTAATTTCTCATATGCTTCTAGAAGCAGATGATTTATTAGAGTGTACTACGTACTCGGTTTCCTAAAAGTTTCTGACATAGCTAATGAAGGCCTTATGATTGGCTTTTGCCTGAGAGGCTATATTAACCTCAAAGTCAGCTTTATTTGACCTAATTAGCCCTTACAGTTGCCTGTTAGCTTGTTTCCAGAGAAAGTTTTTATCTTCATAGGCGCTGCACTTCATGATTTTTGCCATTATTTTTTCCCTTTTGTTGCATATACTGTTTAATTTTGGATGCTACTAGAATGGTTTGTTTTTAGGGTTAGTTATGGGCTTACTCTGATAGTTACATCAGCCTCTTTGCAGCCATTGGCATGGTTATACACAGTTTCTGTGAACAATTTTGCATAGGCAGCTATGTTGTTTGGGTTAGGTAGGATCACTTAATAAAAGGTAGGTTGCCTTGAAATAGTTCCTAATGGTTACTGGGTTTACTGGGGGTAATAAAATGAAACAGGGCATTTATAAACCAATTTTAGATGGCACTGGATCTAATGAGGTAGGTACAGATATATTTTCAGAGTACCTGAGGAACACCCACCCAGTAAGTAACATAAGTCTAACTAGGCATGTCACATCATATACCCTGAGTTTTACAACAACACTGTCATGATTCAGGTGAATTAATAAGCATTATTAAGAAAAACTGGGGGTTATTAACAGCAGTACAAGATATGGGAAGTAAACTAGGTGACCACCCTGTGGTGACTTTCAAGAAAGGTAGCAATCTGAAAAACATTCTTGAATCAATCAAATCAATTCCTACTAGAAACCCAGGGATGCTGAGGTGCAAAGCATGTCATCAATGTAAACACCTTGAAACAGGATGTAGATTTAATGTGAAAGACAAGACCTATTGGTTACACCAGAGGTTTAACTGTAACTCTAAATCTATAGTCTAATTAGCATCATGCCAATTGTGTCCAGCATTTTATGTCAGCAAAACCAACTGTAAGTTTAAAGAGAGGGTTTATGAACATATTTACAATATAGGAAAGAAAAAATTTGACAATGCACTAGCCAAACATTGCAGTGACTTCCCAGATCACAAATTCAAGTTTAAAGTCATTGACCAAATCCAGACAGATATAAGAGGTGGACGAGTGCCCTTACTACTTGAAAGAGCAGAACTGTTATTGCAACTTAAACTAAATTTCTGTCAGTACCCATGCTTGAATGAGTTCTGCTCTATCACAAGCATTTTAAAACTGAAAGCCCTAATGAGATAAAAGCTTAAATATATATATATATATATATATATATATATATATATATATATATATATATATATATACACACACACACACACACACACACACACACATATATATATATATATATATATATATATATATATATATATATAATATCAAACAAATCTAAAAAACAAATGAAAGAGAAAAAAGATCTTTTGTTGGGAATGTCAAGCACGTTTTAAGTTTCTGACTTTTTTAGTTTTGGTTCTAGTTTCTGACTTTATAAGTCTCTTGTTTTTTAAAACAATGTACTGTATGCTTAAATTCAATGACTTGCTAATGAATAATAAATGTGTTTTAATGACCAATGTAGTCACATGATGTATATTTAAATACTAGTTAAGCAAGGTTTTTTATCTGAAGAAGTTTTGCAATCTAGCTTAACGAAAAGTGCTTCATACTGACGTTTTGTGGAATAAAAGACTTGTTTTATAGTTACTTGTGAATGTACAACTCTCCTTTCTTGTTTTTACAGTTATTTATTAACATTTGTTAACTGGAGAATTTCGACTGGGCCAAAAGTACCCATTTTCAGTGGAAGCCCCAGGGAGAAAAGCTCCTGGTACAATACATTACATAAGTATATTGTATAACAGAAGCAACTGAGTTTACCATACAAAGTAATAAAAATAATTCAAATAAAAATTCCAACACCTATTAATAAGTACTAAGGTAAATATTTGTGAAAAGTAGTAAACAGAAAATAAACATAGTAGCTTGGAATCAGAGTATACAGCAAGGAAAAAAGAGAATATAAATAGTTATGAGAAAGAAGTTTATTTTAAAACCAGATCCAGTCTAATAAGACAGGAGCAAGGAAAGGGGGAGAGAGGTTTTTGGAGTATTAATAGTTAGAAATTTTGTTCACTAGCCTGTTGCATGATACAATATCAAACAGTATGCTAAAGTCTATGTAACCTGTTTATGCAGCCTTTTTCTGATCACAAATCACAGCCATTCAGCCAAAGACTCATTCATTTTGCACACTGCTCAACTTTTTTTGAAATGACAGTTAAGTATATCCGTACATAGAAAGATAAAGGCTTCTTTTCTTCTATAGCTAAAATCCTTTGGTTCGCATTTTCACAATCCATGTAGCAGTATACAAGCCATGCATTTTTCTAATATAAAAATCACATAACTTCAGCATCTTGGCTCTAGTTAGCCTTCTGGATAAACAGTTAATCATAAAGTTAAACATTTATATTCTTGCACCATCCGAATAATTGACAGTATATACATTATAAACAGACATCAAAGAAGAGACAAAGGAGATGCCATGTTATAATTTTAAATATTATATGTTCACTTCTTAACATGTTTAGAAATGTGTTCAGGTCAGACATACAGAAATGCCTAATATCTTAAATTAATAAAAATGATAACGTTTAAGAAGCTATACACCACAATTTAATTATAAAGAAACACCTTTTTATTAGATCACTTGTGCTAAAATACATAATTATTGAATAAACATTGTTCCCTTTTCTGAAAACATTTTACCTAAGACACACTGTATACATCTCATAACATCAATGAAAGTCTGCTGAAAAAAGATTAGTCTGAACATTTTCTATATATGTTGATGCACTTCCTTTAAAATTTCTACTTCAGGACACCTTTAATGTAAACAGAAACAAAATAATATAATCACATAAGCAGTGGAATTAGAGTGTACCCTCAGTGGAAAATCACTTGCTGTTCATGACAACTTCCCTGCCCTCGACTGCAAAGGACACATATAACAAGTCCCATCAGATGAATTATCCACTTTTGCATTATCCATGAAATCCTTTAATCTGGTACTTGTCAAATAATCTGATAAAAAACAGTCATTATTAAATATAATGAAGCTTTCTGGCAAAAATTGCTAAGAGGTAAATTATCTAAAGTTAGAATATGCCAACACATATGAAGCACCAGACAGTAACCAATTGAAATGTCAAGGTCCCGCTAAAGCAAGTCCTGAAACATGGAGGCTGAATGGTCAAGAAATGGACTTACATTTACTAAGTCTGAGATGGCCATTTTTTGGAATATTCCCTTTTTTCCTAGATATGGTGATCTCAGACTCGGTATATAACTTCTAATGTGGGGTGGGGTTTGACCCCCACCCCCTGCAAAAAAAGAAGTTTAAAGGAGCCCCTGCAAAAAAAGAAGTTTAAAGGAGGAGAGTGGTCTTCAGGATTAGCTCATTTACTGGGTTTTCTGTTTTGTTTTTCTTTTTTGGCTTGCTGGCACTTGGCATTTCAAGTGCCAATATTTCAATAGGGAGCCAGTATAGGAACCACCATGTTAGTACATGGTACGCAATTCATAAAGAAGCTCAGTTTTTCATTCAGTATGTTCTGTTTTGAACGCCCCCAATAGTTTCATGATAGAGTGGTTGCAATATATCTTCTGAGCAATATCTGTCAATTAACTTTGACCTTAGCTACCAGTTAAAAAGTGGCTCGTGTGTTGCTGGACCTTTTTGCCCTGTAAAATTCTTCAGTGTAGGAACTCAATAACATATGCAGAGTGATTACTTAGAGCATGCAGATATGTTTTCCACATGCATTTCTTTCTTACTATAATAGTTATAAGCTCTTCATTCTGAAATTCAGTTGGCATATGCATATGTTACACCAACAAAATATGCATTTGAAACATAAAGTTTACCCATTTCTGACATATCTGATAAAAACTGATTCCTTGTCCTCAGCTTAAAAAAAATGAAAAATAGGTCACCTGTGTAATACACATTCAATTTGTCCTTAATCCAAAACATTATTGATGTAAAAAAGACTTGGGATCTGGATACGATGCAAACAAATTTGTATAAGAGTGGGTAAATGTTGTTCAAACTACATTTGGAGAAAATACTTATAATCAAGATCAAAATAACTGTTTTCCAGGTAGAACTTTAACAATAATAACAGGCACGGACTCCTAGCCTTATCTGGCAGGAAAAAGGACAGCTTCTTATCGTCTAAGATCTGCCGTCCTATACAATGACTCTATACGGACTAATTTGTATTATGTGGTTCATTTAAATGTTTACAACTTTTGTAAAATGGAAAGCAAGAATCTCAGTCTCTCACCAATCCTTTCAGAGATGAGTCAATCCAGCCCACTATATCTTATATGTAACTAATTATTTATGTTATAATAGGTCTCCCAGGTGGGGATTTGAGGGACTTAAGCACTTTACAGAGTGCATAAAAAAGCAGTCCTTGGTTTGGTTATCATTAAAAACTTTTTTTTTCAGACATGACCCCAGGTTCAATGCTCTTTTAAAGTAGCAAACCAAACTAAAGCAAAATATCAACCTGGCTCTTCCTTAGCATTGTAATTCTTCCCTTCCATTTGTAAATTTAAACATACATTCTTATGCATTTCTCCTGAGAAAACTGTAATATTGCCTCCTTTATCAGCAAGTGTAATGATTAAGTCACATTTTCCAAAGCCTATAATGTGAAACATTGCTATCTAGATCAATTGTACTGAAACTACTTTTTCTCTAAAGCAAGAAAACAATCTAGTCAATATGTAATCAAACACTGATACTTCAAAATAATCTGGTTTATAAAGTATCAAATAAAAGCTAATTTTACAAACAGTTTTTCAAAAAATGATCAAATAATGAATATTTTTAATATGTGTCCTATATAAACTTTACACTGTACATGTTAGGTATTTTATATGAATATTTTTCTGTTATAATTCTGCACTCTGTGGAGCTTTTCTCCCTGGACCTCCACTGAAAACGGGCTATTTTAAGCCCAGTCAGACTCTCCTGGTAAACAAATAGAAATAAATAAAAATAAATAAATGAAGAAAAAAAGTTAAACCATCTCCTTGAAATCATGGATGTAAGTATACACAGACAGATCTAATAAGTACACTGAGAAGAACAAAATGGTTTGTGCACCAAGGCTGCCATATGATTCACTGGCATCACTTGCTTTGTCTACTAGACGTGGGTTTATTATAAAAAATAAAGTTGTAAATTAAGTTTTCTAAATTACTTAAAAACATAATTTTTAATCTTGGACATAACTATGTGAAATGTAGAAATGAAGTGAAGTCATTTTGAAATTAAGAAATCAGTAACTGATAGAAATCTATCCCACAGAGGTTAATCGCACTGATATTGTTTAATAGGTCTTCAGGTTTTCCTTTGTTTTTTTTCCTCCTCTTACAGAACAGGGTTATCTACTGCTACACGTTTCTATAATCTCTTGTACATCTCCAACAGCTCTCCCTCATATAATATCTATACTTGGAAGAATAAGAAGGGGATTTGATATCTGCACTTGAGGATGGTGCCAAAGTAAAAGATGACACTCCAAAGCTCCACGACTTGTGTAGTGTTTGTCTAATTTGTAGTTCTTCACATCAATTAAGCCATGCTGTCTCCTCTGCAATTTCAATTTCCTGCAAAAATTGTGTGTGTGTGCGATTTCAATTTCCTGCAAAAATTGTGTGTGTGTGTGTGTGTGTGAGTGTGTGTGTGTGTGTGTGTGTGTGTGTGCACACGCACACACACACACACACACACACACACACACACACACACACACACACACACACACACACACACACATACAAACATACACATAGACATACACTTACACATACACACACTTTCTTTCTTTCTTTCACTCTCTCTCTCTCTCTCTATATATATATATATATATATATATATAGAGAGAGAGAGAGATAGATTTCCCATAAATATTATCCCCCAGTTGTCCTCCCTCCAGTGGTCAGCTGCAACCATAGCAATTGATACATAGCCAGATGCTGTATCCGTTGGTCCTCCAAAATCACCAGTCTAATATGCCTCCTCTATTACCCCTCCAGACCTTCTGCAAACCACACTCACTACCATAACCAGCTATTTACTGAACCATATGAAATAAGTACCTTTCTGGCATCAGACTTAATCTTATATAGTATAACTTGTCTGATGAGAAAGTAAGTGAAGGGATGAGCTAGTCAGAGACTAACCAGTAGCCAGGCACAACTGATAAAATGTGTAATACTGAGAAGCCCTCATTTCATCTATTTAAATATATATGTGTGTGTGTGTGTGTGTGTGTGTGTGTGTGTGTGTGTGTGTGTAGACACACACACACGCACACTTATATATATATATATATATATATATATATATATATATATATATTTAGTATATATTCTATACGCAACACAATAAATTACAGTCTTAAAAGGTAGGTTTGCAAAAATTCTGAACTATACTTGTCTGACACATATTTGTTCCCTTGTGGAATGCCTGTTGCTTTGTCTTTTTTGTAGGGTAACTTAATAAATTGTAACATACATATAGTAAAACACAATTCTTCTGTGACTATGATATTGATAGCTTTTAATTAGCATGTTTCAGTTTATCAGATATTTTTGATGCAGACTTTAAAACATAAGTATAAAATATTGGAAACACATATACCATACAGTATTCTGCTCATTAAATTTGCACTAAAGGAACTCAGCAGACATATGGTTGTTAAATGGAGAAGGTATTCCTAGCGACAGAACTTCAAATGTTCCAGTGCTATCCACTAAGAATGAAGGGGGACTTTCTGATCCCCTCACAAAGACTCAGTTAACTATATTGACTTGCCATCTCTCCCATGCTGCATTGCTTTCTTTTTTTTTCCAGCATCAGTTGACATATACTTGAGTAACAGTGTTAGTTCTGCTGCGCACTGCTCACATCAATGTGAACTTTGCTGAAACAAAAGGAAACCTTGGACTAGCATACTCGATCAGTTCACTCAAAATCCCTTTGTTACTGAGCAGCATGTGCTGAACATCTGCTGTTTGTATGCTGTTTCATGGCCTCATGGGTTCATTCTCAGGTGTTGTCTTTAAATTGTTATTATTATTATTACTGTTATTTATGTCTTACCCAAAACAGCATGTTTGCTGATCACCACAGAGACAAAAAAACAGCAGCACAATGTGTGCTAAATTCCAGTACTCTAACCTGAGCAGTTATACACAGATTAGAACATGGTATCAGCCATCAAGTAACAGACACAACAAGATTCACAGCTGATAGTTGGTGGTAATATCTTCTTACCTTAATCTAAAACTTTTTTCACCTATATTTTAACAAAAGACTGTTTTTAGCAAAATCAGAACTGTCATTAAAACAACTGCACTCTTCCTTTTCCCAAATGTTTTATGTGACCCTAGAGGTGATTATTTGAACAACAAAATGCAAATGCCAAAATGCAGGGCATATCACATAACAAACACTGATTTCTACATTGTATATTTCATCTCATTGTACACCATGTCTACCTTGATTCTGATAGTTCCCTCTATGTTTCTGCCAGTTATAAATCTGCACATATCTACATATCTTCTCTGTTTGATTGCTGTCTGTTTTATCAGTGGTTACCTATTGTTATGACATTTGAAACTCCTGTTGTTGCTATTTACAATAACCTATGTTAAGCCTGTTGTTAATTCATTACAGATACACCTCTGATTCTGCTGTGTTCATTGTAACCTGCACACTCTACATAGGTAAATACTGTACATATTATCTCTTCTTCTTTGTACTTTTTTCCATATTGTCTTGTTTCTGGTTGTGCTTGAATCATTTTTTTATTACAACTCTGAATGTAACCTGGGCTGACCCTGCAAATCGGTCATGCTTTGATTAGTGATCAACCCCAGTAACCAAAATATAAATGAATAAATGTACAGAAAAAGGTATAACTAGGTAAAAGGGTTGGACAGCACAGCCCACCTCCAAAAAACATTTTCCAGGGCCTCACCAATATAATGCAGAAGGAAAAACATTTTACTGAAAGATCAGAGCTTTTATTTTTGTTATTTATTTAATAGAACAACAGAAGTTCAGTGTGTGTGTGTGTGTGTGTGTGTGTGTGTGTGTGTGTGTGTGTGTGTGTGTGTGTGTGTGTGTATTACCAGTGTGAAAATTCACTAGTCTATACCATATACTATGCACATCACGTTTCTGCATCTGGCTTGTATAGCTTATCACTTGTTTCAATTACAGATTCATAGTTAGAAAACATCTGGGTCTCTATGCAGTGGTAAACAACAGGATAATGAACACATTACAGTCACTTTTGTCTCTGCTGCAAAAGTAAAAGGTGTGTCCAAGACACTAAGATTAGGTGTTACTAGGAACAACTTTGGTCAAACCATTGTTTATGTGGGGATGGCTGATATGGGGTGTTCCACTATGAGTGAAATGTTCAGTGATATGGAAACAAATTGCGTAGTTCCTTCTGATACAATAAAGGCTCATTTATGAGTAGGATCCTGTCATCTACATCAAAGCTCCCACCTCAAAATTAGAAAAAAGATAATGTGCTTTAACAGCTGGCTTCATAGATGTTGTCTATCATGGAATGATTCAGTTTGTATCTGTACTGAGGAAGATCTGTGATTAACCATCTTGGGGTGGCTTCAGTAACTAATGTCAGTGGTTCAGGAAACTTTAATATGACTTCAGGCAAGTACTGACTGTGAACACTAAATAAATTGTTTCAAACCTGTTTTGGTATCTTTGTCAAGTGTCTATGATTTTTTTCACTATAGTTGCATATCATCGCCTTAGCCAGCATATGGCTTTGAGTAGAGATACAGTAATCAACTACTGTGGCTAGTAACATTTTCTTTCTGACCCAAATTTTGATCTAATATCATCCTCTCACCATCTTTAAAACAGAAACATTTTTAGCTGATTTATCATAATGCTAATCTTGTTTCAGTTCTTTTTTCTAGACTGATACCATTGTTAGTTGTCTGCTTTCAGGTGATAGGAAAATGATGATGGGAGTTTAAATTTAAGCCTTCATCCCACCAATAGCCGTGCTTGTAAAAGTCCCACATCTTGTAAAGCTGTATCAGTATTCTGACAGAGACAGATAACATCTGATTACAGTAGTACAGTTCTTCAGAACTTAATGTTTACTTCTTTCTTTTGAGTTGGCCATTCAATTGTGGGTACCTGGAACTGGACAGTGTGTGTTTAAACTGCCATTCCTTTGCAAAAGCCAAAAACATCAAAAGCAAATTGTGAAGCACTAAATATGCTCCCGTGACTTTTAGTTGAACAATCTTGATGTATTATGAGTAATTGTAAACAAAAGAAGATGACATGATACATTTCAAATTCTTTGCTCAAGAATTCTGGACAAAGCCAAAAATAAAAGGGTGGCAAAGGCCAAAATTAGGGGCAATTTTTAAATACTACTCTAATTCACTTAGAAATTTAATACAATGGTGAATTTTGTATCAACATCAATTTCTGAATAATAAGAAGTATAAAACTCTAATGTATGACATTTTTGACTATTATCCTCAGTGATTTACCAAAATAATCAATATGGATGTCAAAATATTCATCTCTAAACATTGTTCTAGAGGCGAATCTCTTGACATCCATTTTTTAAACCCTTAACAACCTGGTTATGATTCAAGATTGTCTGGAGCATTTCTCCCCAGGTCTCCGCTGAAAATAGGTTCTGTTCTAGTTGGACTTCCTGGTCAACAAGCATTAAATAAATAAATAAAGATTTGATTGCCATTTTCATTATCTGCCCTCATCCTTTAGAGTGCTTATCATCCTTACCTTCCTCGGCTTCCATATGATAATCAAAGTGCTTTATGCTAACTTAAATCTTAAAAAATATGTTTATTTTGTCATGCTTTTCCTATTGAATTGTAGACTATTCATGTACCATTAGGCATCTAAACTACCCATTTATTACCTAGTTTCCTATTAAGGTCAATGAAATAAATATATCTCTAAAGTTTAGTACACATTTACATTCAAAGCCTATTCAGAAGAATTGGGAAAGGGATGGGATGCCCACCAAAAAACTAGTACTCATAACTCCCTACCCTAATGGGGATCCAATGGACAGTTATATAGCTAATACCCTGAACTAGGCCACATAGTATTGGGATTTACAGTTATTTCCTGAGGACCCAATATTATGAGCAGTATATGGCCACTATTCTATGCAGCGTCTGCTTACGGATGTGACAGATTACACCAAGGCCATAGATGGTTGCTTGGCAACAGCGTTATCAGTGATCCAATCAATGTTCTGAGCAGATGTAGTAGAAGGGACCTCAGCAAGACTCTGCAAGGCTACAACCCCTGCATGATTTTTTCCTGGACCTTACCAGACCTCACTGATTCATAAAATTACTCCTCACTGGAAGATGTTAGTCATCTGGTCATTCATCTCTGTCATTGTATGATCTCTAGTGATACCATTAAAACAATATATGAAACATAGAAAAAATTAACATGTTACATTTAATGCACTTAACTCTATGAAATGTAACGGAGTACTTACTGACATATCATTGCCGAGTCAAGGCAATGTATCATCTTCTGCTTCTGAAGGTATCCTAATGGTTCTGTTTTCTCCCCAGCTAAAGAAAAAGTAAACATATTTTAGTATAATATGTTTAAAACAGACAAGTGCACAATGGTGGATTAAAAGTAACTTGAACACAGAATATTTATCAAGCCGTGACCCCACACACTTTTTTGGGGGGGGGAATACATAAATGCATGTGCCTGTTTAGATTAATCTTCCTGATTTAAGACCATTTGAACTGCTGTTATAATGCATCAAAGCCCATACACATCAGTTACAACCACTTGACTTTGTACACCTCAGACATCTGAATTATATAAAAAAATGGCCTCAGTAAAGTTTTTCAACCTGCTTTACAGAAATATACAGAAGTCCTACAAAGCCAGGCTAATGACTATTTAACTTGATTATGACAGCAGTGTATCCATTCTTATCCATAGACATCCCCTATAACCATCTATCATAGTCCCATTGTTGACTCTGTATATCCCAGATGTCTGATTGCGGTAAAATAATAATTATGGCCAAAATAAACTATTTCAGGTTTGCACACAGTAGCCCAGGTATTACAACTTATTTCAGATAAATGTTTGCTAGTCCTGCAAATCTAGATTGTATTACCTAATCAGACAAGAAGATAAATTGCTTTCATCCAAAGATACCCCCTCACACCCCCCAACCAGATATAGCCACTTTGCTATGTACATCTCATCTGACTGTGGTAAATATATTTCTCAATGTCTTACAGCAAGAATCAGGATAAAGGCAAAAATAATAAGAAACAAATGCTCAAAATCATGGACAGATTTAAAAACTTATGGTTAGTGTACTTACAATTGCTAGAATACATGTTTTGGCATTAGTATGCATTTTCTGAAAAATACAAAGTCTGAAAGTCAAATGTTTGCCATTATTTAGTGACTGCAATCCCCAAGAGCTTACCAAAAAAACACACAATTTTTGAGGAACAGATCAAAATGAGGCAAAAACAGGGACAATTTCAACATGGTCTCAGACAAACAGTGACCAAAGCTTTTTTATATAAATTTATAGTTGTTCAGTACAACCAGAATGAAAGCTGAGCAGACAAGAGTATAAGTTGCCTTCATCCACAGGCAACCTCTTTCCCCAATTAGATTCATAGGTTCATAGATTTATACTAGGATATGTGCCATACAGGTCATTTTAAGCCTAGCCCAAAGTTAAGACTCGACCCCTGTATTTTATGACTTAACCATTATGACATTCCCAAACCTCTTTAGTGACTGTAATTCTCAATAATTTAACAGAAAACTATACATTTTATGAGACCCAAACCACAAATATGTGACAAAGTCAGGAACCTTCTACAAAATCATGAACAGTTTCAATGTAGTTTCATACAAACAGCATCTAAAGGGTAAATATTCCAGCTTAGTTCATATACATGCACATTAGTCCAGCTCATCCTATATAGCCAGACTGTTAGTGGGGCAAACAGCAAAGGATACACTAAGTCTACCAACAGCCATTTCTTCAACTGCTGATAGATCGGAGGCATTGGCCCAAAACAACTTTTGGTAACAGTAGAGTTTTTCCTTTTCTCCACTGTTGTGCAACTTTGGTGTAGATATTTGTAATTTCAGGGGGTGAAGAAGGCTTTCCCCAACATTGTGAGGTGCAGAAGGATTTGTCCCCTGCAAAAATGTTTTTGTGAATTGCTGAAAGGTGTTTCATCTTAATTTTTCTAATCTACACTGAAAGAAACAACTGTTGATAAATCGTCACGAATCCAGCAACAAGAGGGTACATCGCAGACCAAAAATATTAGCCAAAGGACATTATGCAAAATCCAGAACTGTTTATTTTATTTCTTTGTTTATTTACTTTTATTTCTTTTATCAGGGTAGAGCAATGATCAAATATTACTATATGTATGCTTTTCCTGAGTCACATACATTGTATCAGGGGTAAAGTAACATTAGAGATCTATCTAAATTATACAGTATAGAGGAAGAATATAGCATACAGTTAAAAAATACACACACATTTACAAGATTTAAAAAGAAGTAGGATCGGGAGTATAACAATGCATAATAACAGCATCAGTACGTGAGGTGTGGTCCAGTCAAAAGAATGGACATAGTATATACAAGTATAGAGGGACATTTTAACATTGCAAAGAGTACAAATTGTAGAAGACTAAGATTTGTAACAAAAAGGCGAATAACAGGAGAAGTGAGTATCAGACATATAGTGGGGAATGGAAAGGGGATATGGGGAAGCAGTGGCTGCGAGTTTATAAACTGCAGTGGTTATGAGATTAAGCAGCCACGATTTATGAAAAAAATGTAGTAGTACAACCATGAGACTTAGATGATGTGGTCTGTGCTCTGACATGCACTTATATTGTTTGGTTAGGCATTGTTTGAACTCATGTCTGAACTGTTCGTAGTTTCAGATTTCAGTAAGATCAAGAGATTGCCACAGTTTAGGGACAATCACAGACAAGCCACAGTCTGTGGAATAAAGTTTATTGGTTAGGGTATAAGAGTAGGACCATTAGTGGATTGGCTTCTTGGGTTGTAGTATGGCTTGGATGTATTATTCTCATAGTTAGGGGGTTATATGTCCTGTTGTAGAAGTCTGAAGAGAAGGCAGAGAAGGAGGAGATTGACTTTGCCTTGAAAGAGAATCCAATTTGCCTTTTACAAGGAGTTGCAGTGATGTTCACACCAAGGAGGACTGGTGATGATACAACAGAGTTTATTAGAAAGAGACTGTATAGTGGTAGTATTTTTGTAAGGCAATACAAATAGGCATAGGCTATATTCTAGCTGTGCAAGCAGGACACTTTTGCTTAAAGCTGCTCTAGGAGGTTGTGAGAGGAAATTAGATATCCTTGAGGCCCATAATAGGAGGTTGTTGACTTTGGATCTGACTTCCTGCATGTGGTCTTGGAAATTGATGGATGGTTTAAGCCAAATGTCAAGATGTCTAAATGATTTGGGGGATTCAATTAGGCTGTTGTCTACCCTGGGATTCATAAAGGTTACCACTAAGTGTACACTAAATGTGCACTCAGTGCACATCTTCTGTATTGAAGAACATCCCTACTACATTTTGTGTGCTGTCTGTTCACTCAGAAAGGCTACACTAAGTGTACACTTAGTGTAGACCTACTGGTAACCTTTATGAATTCTCCATTTTTATAAATAAACTGCCTCTTGACCTATCTCACCTACAGCTCCTCATTTATGCCAATGACATGTTTATTTATAGATCCAGCTCTTTTCATGACATTAAACAAAATGAACTACAAGTTTTCTTCTAAAAAAAACTACTCAGCCCTAAACAAAACAAAAACAAAATACACATTCATGATGTTCGGTACAAAGAAAAGACTTACGAAAGCCACTAGCCATCTCCATATCAGAGACCCATAGGTACATTCAGAGCTTATACCAATATCTTGTAAGTGGAATAATAAAATGGTGTAGTGAACCAGGTCAAGGACCTAGGTAAGCTCAATGAATACTGCTCTAGTGAAGTTATCTTTACCCATGTTAGTGAGGATGACAAAAGTGAATGACCAGAGAGCATTAATGGTATTTTCTACCTGCACAAAAGTCATGCTGCTTCCAAGAAAGTAAGTTTGGTCTGTCCAAGTAAGTGGTGAGTTGGTTATAAGTGATTTTGAAGGATTTTAGCAAGGGTAGGAAGTACTGAGATTGGATGAAACAGGGAGGATGAGGAGGCTTTGTGATTTTTCAATACATGTCCGACAAAGACTCATTTCCAGGTAGTGGTGAGGTATGATAGGGAGGGGTGAAATGGGCAGGGCATTGGTTGTTAGGCTCAGGTTACAGAGATACTAGAAATTCTCTACAGTGGTAGAGAAACCAAGGGCACGGGTTATGGGGACTACAGGGAGAGTCTAAAAACATTTGTTCTAATAGAGGTACAATTCATTTGCTTGTGATTTGGGATAAGTATAAAGGCAGGTGGTTTTCTGGGGGATTTGTGAGAATTTGTATTGAAGAGGATGTAAAATTCTAGTGACTGGGAAGACTGAAGAATTCTTTGAGAAAATTAGCAGGTGAGAGGTTTCCAGTACAGTTAGGAATATGGCAAGAGAGGAGAACTCTTCAGATGGATTTCTGCCAGAAATGTTCTTTACTTCATCCAGAAAATTGTTTGGGGAATGAAGTGAATCATTTATTTTGAGTTGAGGTACTTAGCTTTATGCCTGTGTGAAGTCTGGCTTGTAATGTTTCATAACTCAGTGTATTGCTCTCTTGACTTAGGAGTGAGGTAATTTCTCAGAATTTCCAAGCTTCATCATATAAATGCATTAGAGGGTTCAATTTTTTTGAGAGACAGTAGTTATGTTTAAATAGCCAAGATATTATGGGGAAGTGTGTGATCTGAAGGTCTAGTAAAAGTTGTGAAAATAGGTTGACAGCAGAGTTTGGATAATTACAGATGAGGATTGGGAGGCAGTCTAGTTTTGTAAGATGGGCATTTAATCTAGTTAGTTTTTAAAATTTGTTTCACACAAAGATTGGCCTGAGAGTAAACATTTAAACTTATTTGACACAAATGTACACTAACCTCTAATGCCAGTCTTTGGAGTAAGAAAATAAATAGTGAAAGCTGCTTTCCAGCATAATAAAAAAGAGAGAAAAATTTAAATGTATTTCATGCAAATGAGCATTAGCCCCCAGTGCCAGACTTAGAACTGAGCTAATTAAGAGGGCAATTTGTTTTCATCCACAGCACAGCTAGCCCCACCCCCCAAAATGAAAAACAAAGAAGAGAATTTTTTTACATAAATGCATATTAGCCCCGCCTTTAATGGCACACTTTAAATTGATCAAATAAAGAAGTGAAGCTGCTTCCACCCACAGTGCAACATGCTTGCCTGACAGTATATTGAAAAAGAGAAAATAAATATTCAAATTTGTTTCACACAAATGCACATTAGCCCTCAATGTCAGACTTTTAACTGATCAAATGAAGAGGGCAAATTACTTTCATTGACAGCACACCTACCCCTAGGTTTTTGCTTCTGCCAGCGTCTTTAAACAGAGATAGAGTAAATATTCCAATTTATTTCACTCAAATCAACACTAGCACTTAATTCAGACTTTAAACTGAACAAATTGAAAGAGGACAAGTTACTTGCATCCACAGCACATTTAACAACTATATAACCTACTTATCTTAGAAGTTATGAAAAGGACAAAAAAGCAGCAGGAAAGAAATACCAATCACTGAAGCTTTGTTTATTCTTTTCTTATTAGCAATTATGTCTAAAACAGGGGGAACATGCTAACATCCTTTAGGTATTCTAATGGCTTACTGTTTCTTTTCTAATATCCAGATGCAAATAGTTCCAATTTAATAGAGTAGGTTAACTAGAAATCTTTTCTAATGATAACTATCCAGTTATGCAAGGTTAGGCAGTGAGTCTCAGTTCTGGGGACAAGAGGAGAGAATCTACATATCTTATTAATATCAAGCTAGAAAAGCTGTGTGTTTAACTGGAATTCACAATTATTATTGGGAGTTACTATATCATGGGTATTAAAATATTTCTTGTTATTTATTGTACATTTATTTTCTGAAGTGATTTGACTGGCTATATTGTAATAAGCCATTAGTTACCTGTAATATTATCCATCATTATTTCTGTATGTTCTTTAATTGATAGAATTATATCAAATAGCCATAAATATTTGTGATCATCAACTTTTTGTAACTGATTTCCTAGTGGATCGATGATCTTGACAGCATCTTCCGGTTTCATTTTTTAAGTGGCAAACAGCATATAAAAGAGTTGCCGTTGCATTAACTGAAAAGCTGAAAGCTTGTTTTCCTCATCCAGTTTAGATAGTGTATTAAAATCATCCTATGATAGGATTTTTTAAAGATTGAAGAGTTTCTCTACACCTAAGAATATTTGTATGCAAGAAATGTGATTATTAAAACTGGAAGTACTTGAATAATAATACTTATTGTGATAGAAAAAGTAGTGGTCCCAAAACTGATACTTGAGGATTGACTGCCTTGAAAGCTCCTAAATGACTTAGCATTAAAAATTCTTTTAGTAAGATAAGATAGTTATCCATGCAATTGTGCAATGCTAATTTATTTATTTGACATGTGGCAACCATGAAAGTCCATCTGGGTAGTAACTACCCATTTTCAGTGGAGACATGGGGAGAAAACTCCACAAAAACATAATAATACTATAAATTCATACAATGTTAATGCCAGTTAATTCAATAGTCATAAAATTTCCTAATTTAGTAGGATATAAATCCAGTCGAAGTATAAATATTAAAAAAAAATACCTTTTTACAATTGGACAGAGGATCAGATTGAAATTCACATGAGAATGACTAGTGTTATACCTAGATCTATATACGTTAGATTAGGCACGTGTTTGTATTGATATACCTTGTTATAGCAAATTGTATAGTAGAAGGATTATGGAAAGAAGAGGTGTGTCTTGAAAAGTAGGAGGCTGAACAGAAGTGTGTCAAGACTGAACTGGTGAAAGAGTGCAGAATTGGAGAAAAATGCTAGGTTAGTGTAGAACATGAACAGACCCAGGAGTTAGTGAGATACCCTTTTAGGAGAGACTTGAAGGTATTATAGTGAGGAATCAATCTGATGGATGTTGGAATACTGTCCCAGGTCTTGGATGCACATTTATAACACAGATAAGGCCACCTGACTTTTACGGTTTGTAAACAGACAAAAGTTGCTTGTCAGAAGAGCGCAGGTCACGATGAGGAAGACTGTAAGAAGGATGTGATAGCTAGAGAAATTGAGAGATTCTAGATTGTTTTATGTGTTAGTAAAAACTGAGTGAAAGTAAACTGGTGGCAAAGTTTGAGTTAATTTAGAATTTTTAGTGAAGAGTAGCTATGTGATTTTTGAGCTTGACCCCATTCAATTTTAGCTCCTTTATCATAACACTAATCCAGTTCTGATTTGAGAGATGACTGAAGATTTGTCAGAATAGGAGAACCATAGAGAAGGGAAGCTAAGAGATAAGTGGTAGCAAGAATTATTTTTGTGGAGTCTGTTATGAATTTTCTGGCCCTACATTACATGCCTAGTTTTACTGGGTCTTTTTATATGTTATTAATCTGCAAATCCAATTTAAGATTATCGTTAATATTTATACTGAGTAGTTTGGAATGTGAGACAGTTTAATTACAGTAGTGTTCAATGAAGAAAATGCAAATTTAGATTTGTCAAGGGTGTGTTGTTTAGGAAAGAATAGTAACAGCTTGGTTTTCTAAGGATTAAGTAGGAGCTGATTATTGGTTGGCCAGGCCAAAATGGAATTAAAAGAATCATGTGCTATTATTTGTAGCTGGGTAAGCTTGTTGGAGGAGCAGATCATAGTAGAATTGTCTACATATTGTCTAAGGGTTTCTTGTTTAGTAGAAGTATGTAGATTGTTAATAAAGATGATGAAAAAGAGTGAACACAGTACTGAGCACTGCGGTACCCCAGTATTAAATGGAAGATAGAGAGATTGAAATGCCATTTAATTAACTAATATCCAGTCATATGCATTTGTGTATGAGGATTTGATGATCAACACTTTCAAATACTCTTCTAAGTCCAAAGCTATTCCAACCACTATGATCCTTTATACTAAAACTGAATATATAAGTTCAAGACATTTTTATATAAGATACTCTTAAAGTAAAAGTTTAGGAAGTATTTTTGGGAAGACTTTAGCATGATTTTTTTGTCATGTGAGGATCTGTAATATTTATCCTGCTGTTTCTATTTTCACTGAAGTCTTTTATAGCTTTGTTTGTAGAAACAGAATACTTTAAACCAAGAATAACATAAAGGATTATGAGCAGGTCAAAGGGCATAACTGACTTATTATGTATTTGAGACATGGATGCTAAGAAATTCACCTCCAAAGCAAAACTCGATATCCATGTGAAGAACATACAACAGGATTGGCAATCCAATCATTATTCTTTGTAGTGCATGGTGTTTTATCTGCTCCATGTACTACTAGTTACATTAAAAAAGAAAACAAATGCTAAGCGTTTTGCCTGCTTTCAAAACCATCAAGCACTTAGCGAGCACTGTCAGAAAGGCAATGTAACATAGTCTGTTTTGTTTACACTCACCTTGCCTTGCCTCTCAATTGTCTAGATTTTTGCAGACTGTCCATATTTTTGCCTTATATGTTTGGTCTTTTCCCGATAAAGCTCATGTTTTTTTTGATAAATTACTGAGAACTGACACCATAAAATAATGTCATACATTAAAGTTTCAGACTTTGTATCCTGCAGAAAATGCATGCGAACACACATCCTGTTTTTCTAGTAACTTTCAAAGTTTATAACAGGAAGTCAGGGACACATTATCATAACAAACAGGCAGAAACACATTTTTTATTCTGCTACTGTCATTTGCTGGTAATACTGGCAGATTGTATTGCCTAGCTTGAGACCAACCTTAACATCTTAAGCAGGGAGTGCTTAACATTTGTTAAGATTGAGTATCGTGCTCCTATAGCACTTAATTGATTTGTCTTTTTCTGAATTTTGGAGCATAATCACTGTCAGACCCAGATCCAGCACTAGGCGACATAGGCAGTTGTTTAGGACCTCGTGGCTTGGGGGTACTCTGGCTTGGAGGCTTAAATACTAATTAATTAAAAAAAAACTTCTTAACACTGGAGTGGCATCATCTTCTCCTTTAAGGAGAGCCATGCATGTGTCACATGCACACCACCACTGATGTAGTCATTCTACACTTGCACATGAAATTTAAAATAGTCATTCTGGTGAATTAGAAGGTAAGGTGTGTGTGTGTTTTATTTAAACTAGCAGTTCAGTTCATTTTTGAATGAGAAAGAAAGTGTGTATGCATGTATGTGTATGTGAGGGTATTAAGTTAAACTAGCTGTTTTGTTTCTGTATGGGAAACTGTGTGCGTTTATGTAATTTAAATTATCCATTTTGTTCATATGCGAGATAGTGTGTGTGTGTGTGTGTGTGTGTGTGTGTGTGTCTGTGTGTGTGTGTGTCTGTGTGTCTGTGTGTGTGTGTGTCTGTGTGTGTGTGTCTGTGTGTGTGTGTGTCTGTGTGTTGCTGTGCTGTATGAGAGAAGGTAGGTGTGTATGTGGGTGTGTATATTTTTAAAATACCACTCAACTGTCCAGATTTAGCCTTGTAGAGTTGATCTGTTTATCATAAAATTCATGATTTTCTGCAATTCATGGAGGACGGAAGTCAATAAATAAATAATGACATATATAAGTTTGACTTCATATCCTTCAGAAAATGCATACTAACACATCCTGCTATTCTAGCAACTAAGTTAAAAAGAGCAATATTTAAAATCAATCCATATTTTGGGCCATTCTATCCCCATTATTTCAGGCTTTGTCCAGATTTCTTGCACTAAGAGGTTGAGAGGTATACATAACTCAACTGTTCAGACTTTTCCCTCATATTTTTGGCCTATTCCTCATAAAATTTGTGATTTTCTGGCAATTCACAGAGGACTGAAGTAATTAAATAATGACATGAGGTTGACTTCACATCCTTCAGAAAATGCATGCTAACACTAATCCTGTTATTCTAGCAACTAAGTTAACATGAGCAGTACTTAAAATCTATCCCTATTTTTAGGCCATTGCATCCCCATTTCTTCAAATTATTTTAGGCTTTGTCCAGAATTCTTGCACTAAGAGGTTGAGATGTATGCATCCCTCTCAACTGTACAGATTTTTGCCTCATATTTGTGGTCTATTCCTCATAACATTTGTGGTTTTCTGGCGAATCACAGAGGACTGAAGTCAATAAATAATGGCATACATATATATATATATATATATATATATATATATATATATATATATATATATATATATATATGTATATAGATATACAGATGGATTCACTTAGGACTCTCGAAATTCTGAAACATCGAATGTCATATGATTGATGTTTTGGAATATCAAAATTCTAAAACAAACCCCCCCCAAAATAAAACAACTAGTTAAATGATTATGCAGAGGAGAAGACCCCCTGCAACCCCCACACCCCTGCTACTTAAATGTACCAACTCTAAGATCGCACTACAGCGAGGAAAAGGGAAATCTCCCATTCCACGCTGTATGCAGATCTCCATTCAGAATTTTGAAATACTGAAACTTTGATCATATGGTCTCAACCATATGAAATTTGAGGTTTCAGTATTTCGACATTCTGAAGGGAACCTATATATATATATATATATATATATATATATATATATATATATATATATGTATAAAGATTTCAGACTTCATATCCTTCAGAAAATGCATGCTAACACAAATCCTGTTATTCTAGTAACTTTCTAAGTCTATAAGAACAATATTTAAAATCTGTCCCTATTTTTGGGCCTTTGTCTCCCTGTTATTTTAAGCTTTGTCCAGATTTCTTATGCTAAGAGGTATGGAGGTGTGGTATGTAATGCCCTAGTTGGAGGAAGGCAGGTTAGTCAATTAACTTAATCAGGCTTGACCCTGAAATTAGATTACAGGAGACAAGAGCCTGACTCCTCTACACCAACTACTAGACTACAAAAGGAATTGTGAGCTTCAGTGGAGACAAGAGACCGAATCCTCTACTCTACCAAACTGTTGAAGAAATTGTGAGTTTCGGTGGAGACAAGAACCTGAATCCTCTACACCAACTACCAGACTGCTGACAGAACTGTGAGTCTGAGTTTCAGTACATTTTCAGGGAATTATGAGTTTCAAGGGAAAAGAAGTTTACCGTTGCACATGCTAAGTCTGTTTTCAATGTGCAACTAACGATTTAGTTTAGCAAATTGCAGTCACTGTTTGTGCTGTAGAATCTGAAAGCACTGTTAGTAGCATAATTGCTTTTGGTCAGAAGGCTGTGGATTCTACTCCCACACCATGCAGAAGGAATGCTTGTATTTCAGTGCCCTTTCAATTGCTGATTATTTGCTGCAATTTAAGGGGGGATAGGGGCTCTGCACTCCTGAGTGTGCCCTCCTTTGTATGAGATGCCTATTAACTATGAACTTGTCAGTTTCTCAGTCATTCTCTATTGCAATATTACCAGCTTACCATTTTTTTATGTAACTTTGGCAGTTTAATTCTTCAAGGGCAGCAGGCACTGAATTTGTAGTTGAAATACTGAAATGTAAAGTTATTTGTCAGTAGCAACCTTTTCATTAGCTACAGATCTCTTTAATGTGGACTTATTCTGATGACTTTTACTAATGCAGAGGTTGTACTTATTGACTGATATTAGTGGATTGTAATGACAGATGTCTGAATAGCCTTTTATGGTTGAAATTTTCTAAAATGGGTAGTTTTGTCATTACTAGTTCATATATTTTGTTACATTGTTTACTGAAAGAATGTTAAAAACTACAAATTTAAAATGCATTCTAACAACTGGTGCTGTATTATACAAGGAATATAATTTAATACAGTCAGGAAGGTAAATCAAAGAACACGTACATGTATGCATGGCCCTGAAAATGTGTGCAAGGAGCCTATGGTTTGAAATCGGCCCAAAGGTAAACTTAATCCTCCACTGACCAGATGCATTTTATTTGAATGTGAGTTTTAATGCCATTTTAATGAATGTGAGTTTCAAGAGCAGAGAAGTTTACTGCTCATGCTAAGTCTGATTTCATTGTGAGAGTGTACTGTTTGTTTAGCAAATGGCTATCAGTGTTTGTGCTATTTTATTTCAATATCTATAATCATTGTAGAAGTAAATAAAAAGGCATTATGCACACTAACAGGTGTGAACTGTGTTTATGGTAACTGGGGAGAAAGAACCAAGTAATGGAACACTGGAATGACTGGGGAGGGGGCTGCTTTGGGGAATAGGGGTTGCCACAGGAGGGGCTGCTCTGGGGCACCCAGATCTATTAATCTGCTTAGGGCCCAGTTTGACCTTGGTCCACTTCTGATCTCCATGCACTACAATATCCTTAACAACTTTCTAAAAATGGTTTAGAAGATTGTTTTTTTTTAGTTTATAGATACTTTTTTTTCTGTTTATTTTTGGCATTGTGGAAGGAACATGTTTCCATTCATTTTCCATCTATGCCCACTCTTGTCTCTTACTTTTTCCTCTTTATGTGTTTCTGTATTCCTGTAGTAATCCAAGGACAAGCCTTGTCTTTAAGCTTCAGAATCAAAAAAACAGACATCAGGATCTGAAATGAGCCATCAAGGAGTCTATATCTAATACAAAAGAAAGAATATTTTGTAAGTCTTATAGTAAGTGCCATCTGTTTTAAAGAGAAACACATATTCTGCTAATCTAACTTCTCAATGCAGTCTACTCCATCTTCTACCTACTCTCTTTCTTCACTCTGGAGTTTACACTATCTATATGCAAAAATAAAATATTGTTACATGTTGTGAAGTTATGATTGTTGTAAGATAAGTTGTAGTTAGTTCCCATGACATCACAATGAAAGTTCCTAAAAACCTTACTTATAGCTCCTCTAACCATTTTCGTAATTAACAGATGATAGACGCAGTTCCTTTAAGAATTTTTATATATCTCAACCTTTTCAGTGAACTGATTTTCAAATGACATTGTGTTGAATACTGTCTGGCTTCCTTTTGTTTGACCTGGAATACAAGCAAAACATGTGCTGTATTCAGTATAAGATTAGATTTAACTGATGTCTAATTAAGAAATTTCAAAGGGGATTAAGATGACCTCTACCCCAGATGAAACAGTACACGGGATTGCTCTCATGATACAACCTTTCTTTTTGCAGTTGTTCTGGCCGTGCATGTTGAATGAATGAATAAATGACTGGTCTTTAGATATTAAGATATTTAAATGTTTATAATAGTCAACTGAGCTAATAATTTCACACTTAACGTATGAACAATCAACAAATGCCTGCTCACATAGGCAGTCTTTGATCACATTGTATCTAAAAACGGACATGCATCCCTCTACCACAGATCAAAAGTTTTGTTTACTTAGGAAAAGCCTGGAAAACCCTACTAGCCTTCAAAATATATACTCCGTGGATGCACAGCAGTGAATAAGGGATAAAATATCCAACACACAAAATGGTAGTCTCACTTAAAAAGTGATCCCACTATGAAACAGAAGCTTAGCTACAAGGAGGTGATCTGCCAGTTGTGATTGGGCAACAAGGCATCCATTCCAGTATTATTAAAGTGTAGGATAACTTAATATCACTGTTTTCTATAAGCTTGTTCACTGTTTCCAGTTCCAAACTAAAGGACAGCACACATTTTTTTTGCTGAACTCAATATTATGTTGGCAGGCCCATCTTGTAAGCTTGTACAATAGAGAATGAAATGCATTCTTGTCATTTACTCCTGTGAATGGTAGTGCAATCTTTGTATCATCTGCAAATCTTAAGCATCAAATTGAATGATGCAAGAGTACAGAAACTGCAAACAATTTGAATAAACATAGGCTGGTTACTGGGCCTTGTTGTACCCTTCAGAACATAACTCTAAAAAATGACAGGCTATCTAAAGCCTTTACTGAAAACATGCCATTGTGAAGCCAGTTTCTAACCCAATGTACAGTATAAGAATTATACTCCTTAAACTAAAAACTACATCTTTAGCTGGAGACCAGCTACCATCAGACTACCTAAAAAGGGCTGCAGATGTCATAGCCTTTCCTGTGTCCGTACTAATCAATAGGTCCATTGAAGAAAGATGTGTCCCATCAGTGTGGAAAATATCCTACATCATACCACT
Organism: Protopterus annectens; assembly: GCF_019279795.1. Lineage (NCBI taxonomy): Eukaryota > Metazoa > Chordata > Ceratodontiformes > Protopteridae > Protopterus > Protopterus annectens. The sequence continues at coordinate 893,602,579 of NC_056727.1, read as the reverse complement.
GCACAAAGGCAGCACATCTACAGAGTTTAATAACCACAGACCATTAACAATTCTTTCCCCCCTCTCCAAAATATTAGAGAAATGCATACGCATGCAGCTGATGCAATACCTAACCTCAGATAACCTGCTCTCAGAAGCACAACATGGCTTTAGGCCTTGGCACAGCACCACTACTGCTCTACTACATTTTACCAGTATAATAAACCAACATAGAAACGATGGTCTGCTTGTGTCCACCATGTTCTTAGACTTGCCAAAGGCATTTGATACTGTCTGGCACCAGCAACTGCTCATTCGACTCCCCTCAATAGGGCTTTCACAATACTCCTTGTTGTGGTTTCTTAGTTACCTATCTGGAGGGCAGCAAGCCATTAAATGGCAACAAACCTACTCATCCTTTCAACCAGTTACTACAGGTGTTCCTCAGGGCTCTATCCTGAGCCCTCTTCTATTTAATATATTTATTAATGACCTCCACACATTCACTCATCATGCTAATTTAGTTCAGTATGCAGATGACTCAACATTAATATGTGCATTTTCAACAATAAATGAGCTTCAAAACATTACTCAAAAATCTTTCTCCTTTGTAGAAACCTGGCTCAAAGAATCAAATTACCTATTCAACCCCAAGAAAACTAAGTTAATGCTTTTTTCCTCAAAAAGTTGTGAACATCAAAAGCAATCTTTCACCATAAAATCAGGAAATAATACTGTAATTGAAGCTATAACTCATAGTAAACTTCAAAGCATTATGAAAGATGACAATCTCAAATATGATCAACATATACTGAACATCATTAAATCTACACACCAGAACCTAGGTTCCCCTTTTAATTTCTCCAAGTCTTTTAGGTTTTGAATACCATGACAGAAATGGACCCCATTCCTCAATCACAGTATGATTAAAGTTCATGAAGTTAGTATTGTTTCAATCTTTGATGTTAGCCAGGAGTGCTCTTTGCAGCACCTGCAATGTGCCTTGTAATGACTCCTCCTGCAGTTTGTGTGGTGTTACTTGTATTGGTAACATATCTAAGTACGATTGTAAGTTCTTTTTTTATAAAACTCGTTGCTCCTACTACTATTGGACTGTCTGTGTATCCTTCTTCCACATTGACCTTGTTTCTGCCTGCAAAATCCTGGTATTTTATGACTTAATGTCTCTCTGTATATAAGACACTGTGTAGCAATTTCAATGATCAGTGTTACTTTTGCCTTATTTTTATGGACTACTATGTCTTTTTTTCTCATATCTATTTTTTGAACTGTTGGTAATGGGTGATTCCATGTGATATAAACTTCATAATTTGCTTTGATGCTTTGTGACTCATGTTTCCAGTGGTTTTCAGCCACTTCACTACCATATTGTTTGCACAATCCCCAATGCAACAGTTTTGCCACATTGTTATGCCTTTCAGTATATAGTCCTTCTGCCATTAGTATATCACAACCAGCAACAAGATGTGCAACTGTTTCCAATTCTGTTTTACAAAATTGACATTTGTCTGTTTTTTCCACATGTTTAATGGACTTTCTAAACCAACATGTATGTAGTTCATTGCCTTGGACCACCAATATTAACCTTTCATCTTTTGGTTTAAATTCACCTCCTCTTAACCATTCCTGCATTTAATCTTCATCAACATGAGGTTGTTCCAAAAGTTTTCTATACTCGCAACTATATTTATGCATTTTCCACATTTCTTGCCTTCTTATCTGATCCTTTACCTTATATTCTTTCTTTTGTTTTTTAACACATTCAGTTGCTGCCTGATATTATCTACTTCAGGTTTGATTTCCATTCCCACTTCACACCGACATACTTCTGCTAAGCTAAGCGGGGAAGTTATCTTAGACGTATTCTCCTCATGTTTCAAAACTTTCAAAATGTTTGGATCTCATGAGGTCCGTAATTATATATGCAGTCCCACGATTGCAGATCCATACATGTAATCAATTTTGAGCAGGCCCATCCCTCCTTCTGAACAGGGAATACAAAATCTTGGTATGCACTGATTTTTATAAATCCTTTGATGAGCATGAAGCATCCTGCTTCTTTTCCTCTCCAAAGTATCCAACACCTTTTGGGACCAGTCAGTCAGTCCAAAACTGTAAGTTAGGACAGGAAGAGCAAATTGGTTTGTAGCTTGGGCTTTTGTTCCTAGATGTCAATGCTTTTTCAGTATTAATTTAAGTCTTCTAAAATATTCCTAAGTTTTATTTGTATTTGTTCATGTTTTATTGTTGATCCTTCATCAATTCCCAAATATTTATACACTCCCTCTTGCTCAAATTCTTTTATATCCCATTCCTGTCCCAAACTGATGTTTTCTTGGTGCTGCAGCTTTCCTGCTTTAATGTTTGATTCTGCACATCTATCAAGACCAAATGACATTCTTATATCATTTGAAAACGTTTTGACCACTGGCAGTTGTGGTTTCAGTTCCTCATCTGATGAGCTGTACCGTTTTAAACCATCTACAATCACTACAAAAAGATGATGAAAAGTCTTTACACTCTGTTGTATTGTGGGAGCCAAATTGTAGCCATGGCCTAGTCTGTTAATTAGAAAACTTAATGGGTTAAAGGCAAGACAAAATAGCAGTGGTGACAGAGTCACCCTGCACTATCCCCCTTTGAATTTTTATCCCTGGAATAATAATTTGTCCTTTATCGTGGCTTAACCGTGAAGTGGTTTGCCACTGTTTCATGGTCACTGTAATGCAGTTTATCAGTGTAGGGTGTATCTTATACATTTTTAAGCATTCTTTTATCCATGAATGTGGGATACTGTCAAATGCTTTTTTATAGTCTGTCCATGTCATACTTAGATTCTTCCCCTTTTTATAGTTCTCCATTATAACTTTGTTTAACAACAAATGATCCTTTGCTCCATATGATTTTTTGTTACCCTTTTGTTCTGTTGTCAAGACTGGGTTTTCTTCTAAATGACTATAAAGTCTGTCGGCATCAGTTCCAGTGTATAGTTTATACATAGTCAGAAAGCATGTTATTGGTCTACAGTTTTTAGGATAGCTTGCAGGTTTGCTTTTAAGTAGGTATATTGATTTTTCCTATTATTAACCAGACTGGGTGTCTGGTCAAGGTGCACATATAAAGAGTTCTTACTCATGGCTAAATCTTCATGTAAAGATGTACTGCATCTGGGCCTGGGCTTTTCCATTTAGGAGCTTTCTCCCCTTTTCTCTAGCTGCTATTTATTTATTATTTTATTTATTGGCATTTGATTACTGGGAAAGTCCACTGGGCCAGTGAAAGCCCATTTTGCTGGAAGCCAGGGGAGGAAAGGTTCCAGGTTATACATAAAAGACAAATTAACACTTTTTTTAAAACTAGCTGTTTTCAAGATTTACAAAATATTGCATGAAAACTGTACAATAAAATAATCATAAGAAATGCAAGAATATCATACAAAATAGATACAAGTGAATAGGCCTTATATTCACAACAGTAGTAGTGGCCATCAGACAGTAAACAATTCAAGGTAACCATGGACGGTTAAGCAAATACAGGCTGGACATTTGTGAGGAAGCATGCAGTAAAGGATTTATTAATAGTGACAAGTTATACTATAAATATATTTAGAATAAGAATACAAGTTAGAAAAAGAGCAAGGAGAAGTAAAAAGTGCTTAGTAGACTATGGAAAGGTGAGAGTCAGTAATAAGTAGTACGTTTTTAGTATGATTAGGCAGCAGATGAAATATAATAGCAAGGGCTAGAGAGGGACTGACCAGGTTCAGTGGGCATATTAAGTAATGGCAGAGGAGGAAATTGAGCAGTTACATGACCAGTTTGGAGAGGAAGTGGCTTTGAAGTACAGTTTTAAAGTGGTAGAGATTTTGTTGAAGGTGAAAAGGTGTTGGCAGGGTGTTCTGTTTTTTGTCCATGCTCCATGAGTATAGTAACTGTCCTGCAGGTATTTTAGGTTTTAGGACTTGAAGAAGCTGTTGTTGTTCAGATCGCAGAGGCCTAGTGGGGTGCTAGAGAGTGAGTAGTGAGTTAAGTGCAGGGCAGTCTTGTGGTTTATAAATAAATTTATGAGTTCATCCCATTTCATATCTTGTACATCTTTCTTTTACTTCTACTATCCATCTAGCATCTTTGTTATGTTCCACAGGATCTTCATACATATTTTTCCAAACTGTATCTGTTTCTTCTTTTTTTTGGTGGCATTTTAATTCCTTTGCCTAATTTCTCAGTTCTCTATAAAACTTTTTGGGGTCATCAGTAAACTGCTTATTTTGTACTTTTCCTTTATATTTATCTGCATATCTTCTAAGTTGTTCTTCCTGTGCTGATATTTGTAGTTTATTATTTACAATAGTGCCTGAGAGGTCCTGATCTGTACTGATACTGTGCATTGATTTTATCATGTCTATCTTTCTGAGTATTTTTATTGATCTGTTCCTTCTTCTGTACTCTTCTAACAGTGACACTTCTTGTCTTAATTGCTTTATAGTACTTCTGTGATGGAATTTGATTTCTCCCCTTACTTTCCCTTATTACCCTGTGTATTGTGGCAAGACTTTATCTTTTTTTAATTTAGCCGCACAGTTATATGTCCTATTTACTTCTGTTACATCACATGACTTTCTATGGACAGTCCTAATTACTGTGCTCATTTGTTTTATCAAACTTCTAATTCTGGGGGTTTTATTGATTTTCTGTGGTCTATTTCTTTCATTGATCTTAATATACCTGTCAATTTCTATTAAATCAAGCACCTCTTTCCTTAGGTTCATTGGTTACTACTAGGCTAACTGCCCTTGTCGGCCAGTTTAAGCTTAGCCAATTACCTCATGTGGGGATCAAACCCTGCACCTTGTGTCTATAAGGTAAACAACTTAACCATTAGGCCACCTTCCCAGATCATTTTCTTTTAAACTGAGGGCACATTCTTTGTTCTCCATTTCCTGTGGGCATTCTGTAGAAAGCTCCAGACCATCTTCCTGTGCCACATTCTCTTCAGTTTCATCCTGTGTCATTCACTACTCTTTCATATGGGAGCTCACTAGCCTATCACTACACAACATTGACTGTGCCAGAGTTGTCACAGTTTCCTGTTCCTTCTCTTGCTGCACAACTCCAACTGAACATTTGCACTGGTTTCCTATGGAAGACACCAAAGTATCTTCATATGGCAAATGATCAGATGTTTCCCACTCCAGTGCTTTCTCCTTAATTCAAGGATCCATATTCTATCCTGCTGTGATGTTATCTGGGTTAGATTTTCTACACTAAATTCTTCACTTTGTAGGTACTCCATAACTACAGTTTCTGTTTCTTTAACTTCTCCTTTACTAATCCTTTTTTTCTACTTTTCCTCTTCGTTTTTTTTTATTTTTTGTATTGTAAACGTTTCCATGACCAGATGCCTTTCCCTATAATATATATAAATATATTTGCTGCTGCTATTTTTGTATTAATTAGTTTTGCTTTTTCCTTTGCATAAATATTGCACCATATTAAATCTCTTTTTCTTTCCCATGTCCATATTTCTTCTTCAGATGTCTCCTGCTCTTCCTGTTTCTCCTTACTTTGGGGACTCATTCCATCATACTGTGATGTGACCTGTTTTAGATTTTCTACATTAAATCCTTCACTTTGCAAGTATTCCATCACTTCATCTTTTATTTTTTTTAACTTCTGCTTTATTAATCTTATGTTTTGTATTCCCTCTTTGTGATCTTATGTTTTTTATTGTGAATTTTTCCATATCTGGATGCCTTTGCTTGTATTTCTGTTTGAATATCTTTGCGGCTGCCTTTCTTGTGTTGATTAATTTTACTTTCTCCTTTGCATAGATATTGCATCATATCAGATCTCTCGTTCTTTCCCATATTGATATTTCTTTGTTATAGCTTTCAAAATTCTTTAGATTTTGTTCTTTATATTTTTGCACTTCCTCAGTCACTTCTTTTTCTAAACGGCCCAAGGTTTCTTGTCTATATAATGTTTTTTTCATAAATCTGCTGTATTAATGCACACAGTTTTTTTTATTTGAAGCTTTTTCTTTCCTCTAATTTCTCTCCTAATTTTTTTTATATCTTCTACCTAGAATTTTTGGGCTTGTTGCATAATAGCAACAATGCATAATTTATTTCTTATCCTCGATAGTCTACTCCATTTTTTATGGCCCATCAATTTTGTGCCTTTTATGGAATACTACTTTATTCTACAACAGGCGGGGGGGGCATCCTCCCCTTGGGTTTGGCTTAGCCCCATTGTAGGACTATTCCATATTTTGAGGATTCTACACTGTCATTATTTCCAGTCCTGGCACCAGTGCGCATAGAAGGATTGGGCACTTTTTTTATCATAGGTCTTGTGCACCAGGATCTTTTTTTTTTTATTTTTAACCTACTTCTGTCCATGATGTATGCTATATAAAATGCAATCTGTATATCAGTGTCATCTTGGTGAAATTTTGTAAAAAACAGGCCCCACCTCATGAAGGTACTCACCAAGACTTCAGGATGAATTAAATACCAGCAGTACTACTCTCCTTTGCTTGCTGACTTGTCATCTCTCCATTCAGACCCAAACTAGACACCCTTTATAGGATCAATGGATTCCTTACAGAAACTGCAAGAAAAATTCTAGCAACCGCCAGGGCTGACCTTTGGTCAACTGGTGCTCTAGGCAAAAGGACTCCACAGCATCCCGCAGACCACTTGGAGCCCCCATCCTGCTCTACCTACACCATCCAGATTTCTTTTTTCTTCCCTTTTCTCACAGTTTCTCTTACTCTTCCGTTTTTCCAGTATTCATTCAACATATTTTAAATAAACCATTTCTTTACTACAAAAAAAAAAAATAAACAAATAAATACAGGAAAAGTGCCCCTGCTAGAGCAGCACCCTAGGCGGCCACCCAGTTGGCCTATGCCTAAGGCTGGCTATGGCCACCACTTTCTTACTGCCAACCACCTTATACACTGCGCCTATCTTAACAAACATAAGCAATACTCAAAAAAGAAACTCATGTCCTGCTGCAATAAAATAGCTAAATTTACCACCAATCTCCTTCATAGGACCCACCATTGCCATAGCTTAAATCACTTAAACTGGTTTGAACTGCACAACTGCCTAACATATTCACAACTAACTACAGCACACAAACTCATTCATCATCCAAAAAAATGTCCTGCACTAAGGAACATATTACTGCCCTACTGTTTAACCTGTACTGGAAGTTTATTCCAGAGAAGAGGCAACCTCTGGTTGACATATCTGTCTCTCTAACACGTCCTGTTGATGTCACATGCTAGCTTAAGGTGCTTAGAGTTAGTGACTCATGTACCATTTGACTTACAAATGCACAGCATTTCCATTAGACAAGGATCAGAGGTTGCTCTGTATGCAAGGTAGAGGTCAGCTCGGAGTAGTCCATATAATACAGAGTATAATGACAGTGATTTCAGTCTGTCCACGTAAGGCATGTGCTGAAGACACTGAATTTTCTTTGTGAGAAACCTTTGTGGTCTCTCCAGTTGATGCAGGTGCCTGTTTAAGTACATACCAAAGGCAGCATTGCACTCTGTTATTGGTCTGATGAGGGAAGAGTATAGGGGAGTTATAACCTCTTTTGTTCTGGAAGCTATGCCCTTGCTTATGAGGTGAAAAATGTGTAAGACCTTCCTTACCTTAGTGGAGACATTATGATCAAAAGTAAGGTTACTGTCAACCTCTGTGCCCAAATTTGTCACCACTGATTTAGTGCTTAGGATGTTGTTATTAATATGGTAATCTGTGTAGACATTGCTTTTGCCAAAGGGGATGACAATGCATTTTTTGCATTGAGTTTAAGACCATGACTTTGGCACCAATCATTGGTTTGCATACGTCCTTCTTGTAGAATGTTGACATAATTTGGGGACTCATTGACTGCTCCCAGTTTGCAGTCATCACCAAACTTTGTCAGTCACAGACCTTTTGCTTTTGTCTGTAATTCTGAGAAGTAGATTCCAAACAATAGGGGCCCCAGCACCTATCTCTGAGGAACACCACTGGTAACAGGTTTGCTGATGGAGGTGGAGTCCGCTGTTTTGACTGTATGTGTTATGTCAGTGAACCAATTTGCAACCCTCCTGAGAGTATGTGGAGCTGACCCCAGCTGGGTGAGTTTTTCAATGATGCCTGAGTGGAGGATTGTGTCAAAGGCCTTGGCCAAGTTTAGGTAGGCCATATGCACAGATTTGCCTTCATCCAGGGCTTTGGTTACAGTCTCAAAGAAGTCCCCAGGTTCAACAGGCAGGATCTCCCTTTAACAAAACCAAACTGCATCAGGTCAAGTGTTTGAAGGTCTCCACTATCATTGTTGATAAGATCCATGATGATTCTCTCCATGGCTTTGCAGATAAGGCTTGTTAAGCTAATGGGTCTATAGTTCCTAGGGTCAGTAGATGCACCTTCCCCCCTTGTGCAAGGGGAGGATAGTAGCTGTTTTCTATTCAGCGAGGAAAAAAAACAGTGCTTAGGCTGTGGTTGAAAAGAGTACCCAGTTGTTTTGGTAATGCAGCCTGGGATGTTATCTGGTTCCATAGAAGCTGTGTTTTTGGCCTTACAGAGAGTGGTTAAGACCTGCTCTTTAGAGATACTAGATGGAGACTAGGTGGTAGGAATTTTTTGGGATATATGTAGTGGGAATGAGGGGAGAAGTTTTCACTGAACCTGTCCACTAGCAGGTTGGCTATTTCAGTGGATTGTCAGTGTACATAAGGCAATTGCTACATTGCCTCAAGATGCCCATGTTGATCATGTTGGCTGGAGAAATGGTGAGAAATTGTCCATTCGTGATGCCAGGTGAAATACTGCAGTCAGTAACAGGGATGGGACTAAAAGGACCAGGCATGGTTAAGGGACAAGAATAAGTTCTAAACTGTGAGGAGCTTAATGGGTAATACTTATGAAGGAACCTCAGAGGCTCAGCCAAGTGTCTAAATGGGCTGTGAAGCACACCAGTGATAAATCTCAGATGAAGCACAAGCAGTTGACGAACGAGAAATTATCTATTTATGAATTTGCATCTATAACTACCAATGGTATCCTCCACTCCATGGTAATGCTTGGTTATGCGTGTGGTGCTCAC